>NW_024582590.1:359421-368733 GCF_018398535.1 Haplochromis burtoni | reverse complement strand
TGTGATGATCTTCTCTTTGATGTACAGTTTGAGTAATGTCTGTAATGTTGTTACGCTCGGGTTCAAACTGAAACGACTGAACAGAGATGTCTCAGCACTCGATGTCGCCGGTCAGATGGTGTTTCAGTGTAAACAACAAACGCTGCTCACAAGTTAAAGGATTTTATGTTTCTAAACTGACACAAAGTAAGACAACTGTTTGTTTTCTAAAAAGCATCAGATTCTAATTGCTGAAGTTAAAGTTAATCTGCAGGACAACCTTTACAATCTCTTACTCAAATCATGTCCTGTCACGATAGTATTCATGTCATTAACCTGCATTCAGTAAACGTGACGTCTGAACTTGACAGTAAGGTGCAAAACGTCTGTGCGGTACCATTTCGACAATCCTTGGTTGCCTTTTTTCTCGCGTTATCGTGTTCACAGATGCCCGCCCACTCTCCGTGACAACAACCCCCCCGTCAGCCTTCAGACTGAAGCGTAAAAAGCTGCACATGCATTCAGACTCAGAGTTCCTTTGAAGGGATGTGACCAATCAGATTTCACAATGCAAATACCGATCTCTCCTTTTCATCACGAAGATGATTGTGGCAAATATTTGTTTCCTTCGACACTGTCAGAAAAAATACGTTTCCAAGAATGAGCACGCAGACGAGCCAGTACCTCAGACGCCTTTACTTTGTGGTTGTTGTTATAATTCCTTTTAAGGTGTCTTGGTTTAATCTCAGCCTGCATGAGGATTATTCCTTTCACAATGACCTTTTATTAAAGCCTACAAGAAGAAAGTATGAAATGCTAAAAATCTAACTTTATTTATTTTGTTTTCTGGCGCGTTGTTGTGTCGATATTCACAGCAAAGATATTATCGTTAACATTCACGCAGCAGAATTTAGTTCAGGTTTCACTGAGCAGATTCTTATTTCTACTTGGATTAAGTGATTCTGTGATGTAGTCACTGCAGATGCGTTTCTTTGTTGATCGGAGGAAAGACAAAGTGCGTAACCAGAGCGCTGCAGGTTTAATTAAGCACCCCTTTATTTAGCAGAATACCTCAACCACTTCATCTCTTTTATCCACCCGGGTGTTTGGAATTAAATCACCTCACTGCCAGCCTTTCACACGATTAACTTTGTGGCCTAAAATTCAAATAAATATGTCAGAGCCTCTGTGGCTCTCTAGAACTGAAGGTTTGCACCTGTCTGACTGATGAATATGTGAGAAAATGGGTTACAGCACCACCAGTTTGTTATAGCAGTCAGAGTGACGGAGGAATGCAGCGATCCCGTCATGAATCAGCTTATAAATAGATTATTTCTTCCATTGTGTGCTGAAATTCTTCAACCGCTGCTGTAATAAAAGAAGGAAAAATATGCCTCCTTTCTGGGCATTACCTATAATATTCTCTTTAGTTTACACTGGTGCAATCAGTGCAGTTTAATTGTTTTTATATAATTCACAGTAAGAGATGCCTCAAGGTGCTTTACATTGCAAAGTAAAGAGTCTACGATATTACAGAGACAACTCTAACTAATGATCCGACATGAAAGAAGGCAGGTTGGGATATTTGCTTGATCTGTGTGTTAAGGGGTTTCTCACAGGTACAGGCCCGTGGTCTGAATAATCTTAACAGTGATAAGTTGATGATATTTAAAATCAAAGCATTATTTAATGCTGAGACTTGTAGGGAGAGGGTCTAATGGACATGTTGGATGAAGGTGGAGAGAATCGAGCAGTGACATATCTGTGACATGTGTGGGGAAGCTATGATTTCTTTTTCTCTAATGTTTCACATTAAATTTTAAAGAAATTCATGGAGAAATCCAGGGCTCAGAGGTTAATCCTGTTTTCCTCCGTCGATGACGCATTATAAGATGTCTCGGCTTCACAGTGGGCTTCTTTGATACAGTAAGAAACTACGTAAAACGCCGTTTCCAGTTCACGTGTTACCTTTGTGAATTCTATCAGAGAGACAAACCTGTCTGATTGATTGCTTTAAGCCTGCAGCACCACTAACTAACACACTTCACTGTGGAAGCAAAGCATGGAGTACGAGTAGCTGGTCATATGTTACTGAAGGCAATAATTATTTAAATTTTGCTAGAGTACTTTTAGATTGATGTCCCCAGTGTTGTGTGGTCCGGTGTTCTAAATTTAAACGCTGTTAAGAAAAGGAGGATCTATTAAGTGTTCAGTTTCTCCATGCACCATATATCAGGACTGAGAGTGTGATTAAAGCGATGAGTGGATCTATTAACATTTTAAGAGAAGTCATTTGAGTCTCATTATGACTTAGGTGCAGTGTTGAGGCTTTATAGGTGTTAGCAGGGCCTGCAGTGGTGGTGTCGGGTTCTTTCTCCAGCTTCAGGTGCCACCCTTTTGTACACCATCCTGACAACACCTGAAATGAACAGGGTTCATGATGCTGGGTGGCTGGGCTTGTAATACACTTATGGTTTACACCAGTTTACACTGTTATGAAGGGTTAAATTAGCTGTGGAGACATAAAACCTGTGAACATGTTGATTTCTGCAGTAAAGCTACAAATCAAGGGAGTGCAGTCTCCACCTTTCTCAGTGGCTTTATTTTTCAAATCCATATGCCTTATGGTTATATACTCGTATTGTTTTCTTCAGCTTGTAGCCATTGTGGAGTTTTGAAAGCAGGAGTAAACTGTCCATTTGTTGGGAACTATTTTCAGCTTGAATTGGTGCAAATCTGGTGTTGCAAATGCACCTGCATGATCCCATTCTTTAGAGGAGATTCTGAAAAGTTGTTATTGCTATTTATATGCCATTAGCATCGGCCCTGTGCTATATGCTGAGACAATCTGGTTCTCTTGTGGACCTCACAATGTCTTTGGCTGCAAATGTCCTTAAAACTACACTCGCTGCCAGCGTGAGCCAGCAGCTGCACGGAGCTTGCTTTAAGTGAAAAAAGCTGCTCACCATCCAGTGTTGAACTCCACGTGTGCGTCGAACAAAGCGACAACAGGGGCAGAAGCTGCCCTCCAGCCGCTCACTCTGGACCTGATCAGTCCTTCCTGCTTATCATGGCGGACCACCTTGATGAACCCCGGGCCGTGCTGAGCATTGGTCTCATCCACAAAGTTCTGCAGATGCTCCTTTAGCTCCACTGGAGAGAGAGACACACACACTGATTTAAGCATATTGTTAGCAGAAGTAGGATCTCTGACATCTGTTGTGTGACTGATCTAATCGACAATACTCCACAAAAGCTCACACATGCTGTATTGACATAATTCCACATGCTAGGAAAGGCAGTGCAGGAAGACACCGGCTGAGTTAAACTGATGAGCAGCAGGAAGGAAGCGCTGCTGAGAACACCGTCTTGAATATGGCCGAACCATTAGGTCTAATTGTATAAGACGGAAAGAACAATGAGACGACACTGTCAGTGGCTGAGATGCACTTTTCAGGTGTGGACAAATATGTGCACATACTGGTTTTGGACAAGGATTGTTTCGTCATAGTTCGGACTTTGTTCTCTTTATAATTCAGAATAAAAATAAAGAGACAAAGTACCAAACAAATGTTTGTTTGTTCTGGAGAAAACACTGATGACATCATGGCCAACCCAACTGATGGCTCCTTATGCTGGGACCAGTAAAAAGTATATCAGTCATGCCAACTGCAATCACAACTTTACATGGATATTAACCTGACTGTGAAAAAAACCCTTCACTAACCTGTAGTGCCTTTTTTTAAAGGCCAGTATTTTCAGATTAGAGGTATTTGATGTTACTAGAAGAACACAGGGAGTTGTTAGTATGCAAAACAGCAGGATGGTGATGATGTTGGAGCTCAGTCCAAGCATTTCATTTGCGCCTAAAGTTATAAAATTGAGACTTGAGTATTTCTCAAGGAAAAAGATGAGAACAAAAAGAAATGATGATATTTCGTCACAGGTGTAGTTTATGGTCGGAGAGTGGAGCCTCTCCTATCTGAAATATTTACAGCAGCTGTGACCGAGACAGTCGATCCTGGTGGTGTGGCTGAGTTTCTGGAGTTGACAATGGCTGCTGATCCAAACGCACCTCAAATGTAGTCCAGTAGCAAGTATAGCAGCACCCTTGATGTGCATCTTGCAAGCCTACCATCTTTGAATGAGGTGATTTTTAGACAATCGCATGCTTGTAACTCTGTGGCAATAATCTGAAGAAACAAAAGGCCTCTGTGCAATAGGGAAATAGTTACCTCAGTTTTGCACAGAAGGAACAATCCAACATTTTTCTTTAGAAGAACTGACGGCTAGCCAGGCCTGACTATTCAACATCAGAGTTGGACCTCAAAAACCTTCTGGTCCTGTAGCCTATAAGAATATCATTTTTCGTCTGGGTCTCTTTAATGACGTTTCTGCTGTTTATGGACTCAGTCAGTCACTCTGGATCTTACTGAAAAATAAATTCGTTGTATTTTATGATTCTTGGTCTGACTGTGTTTCTAGGTCGAGGGCTATCCATCGTGCGTTCACTGTGATCGGTAAGTGAGTTAAGGCTCTTTCACATTATGTTCACTTTTCCAGCCCTGGAGCCATTTTCATTTTTTCTTGCCTCCCTTTTTCTTCCTGAGTGACTTCACACAGATCTTGATTCACACAGACAGAAACATGCACAGAATATTTACGGCACACGTATATGCCATCTGCCCGCAGTGGAACAGCAGACATCTTCATTTCCTGGTTGTGATTTTTCTGTGTTGTAATCCTGCCTGGAGGCTACGGCTGCTGCTTTTCTTTTTCTATTCATTATTACCATCAGCCTGGATTCTCTAGTCTCTCTGTTTCTTTTTAATGAGCCACAGTTTGCTGCTGACCTGGAAGAAAGATGGGCTCATTTACAACAGGAGTTGGGAGGATCTGAAAAGCACCTTACTGTGTTATATGTACATATGCGATGACTTCTAAGCACTCAAAAAAAAAGGAAAAAAAATGAAATCATTAAATCAAGCCCACCAAGCCCAATTAGCCCGGCCCACACCATGCAACCTGTTTTCATATAAAATATAGCCAAGTGAAGAGGAAGAGCCCTGATTTACTTTACACTGTTCAATAAAAACAATTATGTGATTGAACTGAGAATTTTGAGATCAAAATGAATGATGGATTGATGATCGCCCAACAGAAAATCAATCAACATGTGTTTATATTCAAGACTATACAATATCACAAAGAGAAAGAAAAAAGGTTTTGACTGAACAGCAGAAAAAGCTGTAATATTTAGAATGATGTGGCTTATAAATGTTGGATGATAATTATATAGACAGTTTAACCTGATCCTAAATTACTGTTGACTAATTTAATTATATACTTACTAAATCAACTCATCCCATCAGTTCCCACGAGTCTAATGCTCATCCAGTCTCTTTTCTTTCCAAGCTCCTTTGAACGCTCATTGTAAGGAAAATTATGTTTCAGTCAGGACCCTTTCATTGGAGGGGGGTTGCAAAGCAGCTTGAACAAGTGCAGCAACTTTCCATGAGCTTTGCCAGTTGGACGTGTAGCGTATCAGCTGATGTAAGCTGGCAGTGAAATCAGATCATCTGTGGCTGATTTGTGGTTTGCTAACATTATATTTGAATAATATAAGATTAATGAAGATTAATCTTAATCTTCTTAAAGTCCGATTAACAAAAACACTTCTTATGTCAAAAACATTTTTTTTAATGTATTAGATGTGCAAGGCCAGTATGTTTAGGAGATCACTGTCGTACTTCTGCAGAGTGCATTACATACCAACCACTGTGTATGATGCTGGATTGAGGACACAAATGCGAGCCATGCCGTGGATAGGCGAGAGCATCAAAAGTTGCGTCTGGAATCTGTTCAAGCCACTCTCCTGGTTTCATGGTTATAGATCGGAAAGCTCCTGTTACCACCAAGACCACTTTGGACTCGTCCAGATCTCCTCGAGTTGTTTCTTCAGCCTCTGGTAGTTCTTGATTTTTTCGTTCCCCTTCTTCCTGCTGTTCCTGTCACATCTATCAGAACTGCAGTCTTCTGTTCCTTGTCAGCCACCACGTCTTGCTGATTAGCCAGCAGCTGCTTGTCCTTTTTAGAAATCACAGTTCCACAAGATGTTGTCGTTTCTCCACATTCAACCACTGTGTTGTCCCCCTCGGCTTACACAGTCTCAGATTGCAGCTTATATTCTTCATTTATTCTAAATGGGGGACCTGTGCATAGTCTGCAACTTACATCCTGTCAGCTGTGGTAGACTCCTGCCTCTATGGACCTGCGTATTCGGTCCTGTTGTGGTGCTGCCATGATCTGTCCTTTAAGCCAGCCTTTTCTAGACACTGGTTGTCATGGTCCGGTGTGTGCCAGGGTGTCTCCCTCCCAGTCGGCATCTCCACCCCTGGGAGGGGCCTCAGTGTTCTGCTGATTGCTCGCACCTGTGGGTAATTAAGCCGGGGACTCATAAAGCCAGCGCACTCAACCTCTCTTCGCCAGATTCTCAGCTAACCCTACCACGCACCAAGTTGCCAGATACAAATCTCCGCCGAAGAGCTCCGATCCGGACGCTGGACCACCTGACAGTCCCACGGGCTGTTCACCCGACTCACCTGCCTGCCTCAACGCCAGGAATTTCGGACCACTTACCCGGACCACCCACCCCTCCACGCCACTACAGACCACCCGCGGCAATGACTCTGACCCTAACCCCGGACCCAGTTTGACTCTCCCTCAAGCCCAATCCCCGGAACTGCTGTTTCCACTGACCAACACCAGATTGCTTACTTAGCCCAGGCTGCTTAAAACCCCTTTGGTTTAGTTGTGGCATTTTTCACTTGTTAAACGCACATTCCAGTTTCCTGTTTATGAACACTTACTGAGAAAATAAACGTTGTCTCTAAGACTACTTACGTGCTGTTCGGCGTCCAGCATTTCAGTCCTTTCTCTTTTGAGGCGGCCTCGGCCGTGACAGTGGTAGGATTTCTGGATGCCAGTCATTTCCTCTGTCTGTCGATGGTACATCTCATATGGATACTTAGTTGTCCATGATCGTTGTCCTGTCCCTCATCACCATCTGTCTTCAGCTGCCTGGGGGATTCTTGGAGTAGCTCATCTCAGGGGGCAATCTTCCTGACGTATTTGCGGATGCTAAACGATCAGCGAGTCGATGTCTCGCTCATTCATGGCATACAGCTTGATGTCATCCATGCACCGGAGGTGACTGATGGTCACTCCACTCCATAATCTATATTCACATCTACTTTTAGTGTTGAGCTGAGCGATATGCAGAGCAGCAGCAGGAACAGTCATCATCTTTGTGTAGTCTGCACTCGTGTGTTAAAAGTTGGCCTCCAGTCACTTCTAGACAAATGTCATCAGTGCAGTGAAAAGCACTCCAGTAACCATGTGTGGAGCATTGACTTACAGGCTTTCCTGTGGTCAATCCAGACAGTTCTCATGTCTGCCCGATCGTAGAGTTCTGGTGTACTGCTCTATCAATCAGGAGCTGGCCCTCTGGTATAATTTTACTCCATTTATGCCTTTTATACTGTATTTCCATGTATGTTCATATGTTTCAATGCATTATTGCACCTATTTCCCAGTTTTCCAAGCAAAACACAAAGAAGGATGGCTGAAGACTTTTTCCCAGCACTGTATTTATAATGGAATTCATATAAAGCTTTCAAAAAGATTCAAAGTATTGTCATTGTGCCATTAATGGAGGTTTGCATGGCTCAGTGATCTTTGATAAGCCCCCTGAAGTGATATGAACACAGCCTCTCAAGTCTAATTTAGTATTCTGGTGGCAACACTTAGCGAGCGTGCCTGCATTTCCACTTTTGCCTTCATCTGGCCTCAGTTGACCCTCATTTGTCATAATTACACCCTGCATGATCAATAAGCAGCATTAATGATCTTGCACTTTTACTCAGTTATCTTTCATCACTTGCCTTCATTATAAATTACCTCCACGCAGCTGTAACTCATTCCAAAGCAAAAACATTAAATCATGAGCTACTTCCCAAAGAATTGCTAAGTTGAACGTTTGTAACACATTAGGAGAGAATAATTTGAGGTAAATGTTAAACGTATTCATTCCCTTGCTTGCTCCACTAATCAGCATTCAACCCCGTGCAGCAACCATAACTAAACTCTGATATATTGTATTATTGAAGAACAGAGGAGCAGTGGCAGACCCATAAAATCTGCAGGCGTTGGGTGCACGGACAGATTTCTCATAATGGTAATTATAGATTTGGCAGCAGTGAAATATGTTTCATTGTACGTGATGCAATTATTAACACTGGAAGTCTAATAGACAAGCCACATCCAGGCTTTGCCTGTGACTGCTGCAATAAGTCTGACTTTGTGTTCATGCACCAGTGATGCAGCTAATGCCTACACGTGTCCTGATTTCGTGCACCATCCGAGGCAGAATATACGTGGGACATAAAACGTGGACCAGTCGAGGCTGTAGCTCAACTAAAGGTGCCAGTGCATGCTGCAGTTATTCAACTCTGGATCTCTGTCCTATAATGTGAAGATAAGCTCTTCATCAAACTGGAGTGACTTTAACTAGCTCTTCATTTGGCTGGCTCTTTCCATTTCACTCAGTGTTTGAACCATTAAACATTCCAAGAAAAAAAGAAAAAAAAAGAAAAAAAAAGAAGAAAAAAAAGGAAAAAAAAGAAGAAAATAAAAACAAAAAAAAACAACAACATTCCAACAAGTTGGTTGAGCTGAAATTTTGCTGCCACTTGGGACCAAAGATGAAATCTGCAGCTTCACGTGGCTAAAATTAGCCTCAGCCTAAGATGAGGTTGAAGTTTCATTAGAAAACTTGCATATTGCTCTTAAGGTTTCCATCAGTCTATTACAAGCTAAGCTAACTGACCCCTCATCAGTCCTCACTCTTATTTTTGGTTTTGGTTTTTTAGTTTTCGGAAACACAACAGCTACATATTAGCTAATATATCCTGTCACTCTATTAATCCTTTTAGCAAATTTACACTTTAAAAATAAAATACACATAAAAACAAACAAATAAAAAAAATAAATAACTACATATTGCTACAGCTTTTTGTTGTTTTTTTACCACCCACGATAACATCCTGTAAAAAATTTCTGCATGACAGAAATTTTGTGTCAAGTTTCATCCGGAAAATTAAACTGCTTCATAATTAAACGGTTTCATAAAAGGTAGGCACTCATCAACAAATACACGTAGATTACTTAGTTTGATAGACTACTCATACAGTAAAAACCTAGAAACTACAATATTCTCTTTAGACGCAGAAAAAGCATTCGACAGAGTTAACTGGAAATTTCTATTTGCAACTT
>NW_024582590.1:335447-352016 GCF_018398535.1 Haplochromis burtoni | reverse complement strand
TAAAGGTTAAATTTCAAAACTAGTTCAGAATAAAACCATAAATGCCTTCTAGTGGAGGAAGGAGATGATGGCTAACATCCCATTAGTTAGAAGACCGGTTCCAGCATTAAGCCAAAACATCGTTCCCTATTTTATTGTTTACAATATAGCTGCTTCTTCCTTCGGCTTCACCAGAGTCCGCAGAGACTCCTGCCTGACCTCATCTGTCAGTCTGTCCATCACCACTGCAAACAAGAAGGGGCTCAGAGCCAATCACTGATGTAATCCCACCCCCACCGTCATCCCATCTATCAGCTACTCACAGCTCACCACCGTGACACGGTCCTCATACGTCCTGCACCACCTGCCTCACATACTTCACTCCTGACTTCCTGATGCAGGACCACAGTTCCTCTCTTGGCACCCAATCATATGCCTTCTGTAGATTCACAAAGAGCTTGTCTATACTTCTCCATCAGCACTGAATCCAAACATTAGTGCTGTTTCTCAGCATGAGCTCACTCTGCAGCTCACTGATCATCACTTTTCTTCTTAACCTTGCTTCAGCAACTCGTTCTCATATCTTAATGATATTTCTCATGAGCTTTATTCTTCTGTAGTTCCTACAGCTCTGCACATCAGTACCAGCACACTTCTCCATTCCTCAGCCATCCTTTCACTCTCCAAGACTGTGTTAAACAGACTGGTTAAAAAGTCCGCTGCCCTCTCTCTTAAACATCTCTGTACCTGCACAGGTATGCAGTCTGAGCCTGCCACTTTTCCAGTTTTCATCCCTTTCATAACAGCTCTCTCTTCCTCCTCACTGATACTCTGCACTTGTTTATATTATGGCTAAATATGTCCAAATTGAAATGTCCATCAAATATTTTAGTGTTGGACTTCACTACAAGTCTTTCTTTCTCTTTTTTTTGTTTTTACATCCTTTTATGCTGCGGTATGTTCCAAAGACACAACTTTAACTCTAAGACAAAATGTATCAGTTTCCAGTTTTTGTTGTGTTTGTTCAGTTTTCACATCGGTTAATAGAACGAGCGGATGCTTCAGTTCATCCAAAGCAACAATAAGACAGACAAAGTTTTTGACACGGTTTAGACTCTATCAGCATTTAAAGAATGAATTCACATTAATGTCATTTACACTAGGGGTAGGTGAAATGCATCCTTCTGTTATATGAGTTACTGATGATTAAAAAAATGTGAATCTGTCAGGGTGCCAGGAGCAGCAGCATTGTTCTGCAGCAGTAGAGCCACAGCAGGGTACACAGGGTCAAATGCAAGCGGTGTTTTTAATGGAGTTGTTAAATGAAAGTACAACATAGCTGTTTAACTCTTCAACAACTTTAATAACTAAAGTGACTTATCCTTGTAACAGGAGCTGCACAATATTGTCCCATAATAAAGGTGAAAAATCATTTCTACCTGGGATGTATCTCACTCTCTTTCTATCACATGGAGTGCAGCTGGCACATTCTGCAGCAGAGTCATTTGTTTAATTTTGGGTCGCACATCAACAGCTGCTCGTATCACCTCTAGCGTGTCTATAGTTGTACTCGACAGTGTGTTTTTCCCTCAAGTTTGTTGTTTCCACCTTTAGCAGTTTAATTTTTTTTTAAATTTTTTTTTTTTGCCTGTCCCGTTTGGCTCTTTTGCCATCAGAATTGTTGTCTAAAGGCAAAGAAAGATGCCCAACGGATTTACTTTACCAAATTGACCATCCCAGCCTTGCCTAATGGTCCATTTGATTCACCTTTTATTGTTTATTTTATTTTCACTTACTGAATGGGACAGACTTGACTGGGGGAAAGAAGGGGAGAAAGAAAGAGGGAAAGAGAAACAGCTGAGAAGAGGGACGGGGAGAAGGGCAAAAACCAAAAACCAACAGAATGAGCAGAAAAAGAAAAAAAAGGAAAAAAAAAAAAAATATATATCAATCACCTGGGTCACCTGCTGAGAAAGAAAAAAGAAAACAAGCAGAAGAGAACAAGAGTAATAGAATAAACAACATCACAATGATATATGGAATATGACAGTAAATACTAAATATTACACATTATTGTGCAGCACATAAGATCAACACAACACAGTGTGCTTTGAGGTAGGAGCCAAAAAGGGTGTAGTTTGTGGGTGTGATCACCCGTGTGTACACCTGTGAGCATGGACGCGCTTGTTTTTTGTTTTTAAAAGGTTCCTTCATGTAATGATCTGCTAGAGGGTGTGGGGGGGCCACAGCCCCGTCCTCCAGGGCATGAAGCAGGTATGGAGGAGATCAAAACTCCAGACATCCAGAGGCCCCCAGAACACAAGAGACCAAGGAAGACCAACAGAGGGTACTGAGGAGAGTCCCAGATGAGGGCTCACTCAGCAGCCGCGGAGCAGAAGCCAGGGGGAGTTGCAGTGACGCGCCCGTGAGCTCCGCCGGCAGCCAGCGTGCCTGAGTGACCGAGCCCCAGGCCGAGAGGCCGGGGGCACCCCACCTCCGAAGTGGCCCGAGCAAGCCCCAGGCTCCAGGCCCCGATAAGCGGCCGCCAAGGAGTGAGCCGGTGTGTACCTGGACGCCCACCCCCGGACACAAAGAACCACCAACGCACCGATGTCTGAGGGAGTCCGCCACTGGCAGGGGAAGTGGTGGTAGGGGGAGATAGGCCTCCAAACCTTGGAGGGCCTGAAGATGTCCCCAGAGAGGTGGCGTCTGACACCCAACCTGACATATAGACACAGACATACAGGCACACACAGATACAAACATCCATTCCCACCCTCATGCTCTCATATGCACTTACTCCACACTCAACCAACGTGGAGACAGACATAAAGAGACGCTGTACACACGATCACACTCCCCAAGCGTACTCTACAAACCGGGTCTAGGTACCCTTGCCCCTGGAGGGGGGAACTGCACCCAGACCCAGGTGGTGTTACCCTTTTCCCTGCGGTGGGAGAGGCAGACCGCCCCGACTCCGCAGCAGCAGGGAAGGCCCCACACTCCAGACCGCAGTCGGACGGCCAACTCCTCCTCCTAGCCCCCCCGCTCCAGCAGGCCGCAGAGAACTGGGGGTGAGAGAAGACTCCAAACCTCCCTCCACCCGCTCATTGTAGTGTTGATGCATGTGTGTTCTAAGGTGCATTTAAAACCCAGGAGGGCATGGAGCTACCTGCCAGAGAGCAGCAGGTAAGCGCATGGTCCCTCCTGCTAGCCCTCAATGTCTACGTGTATTTAAAATTGAGAGGTGGGCAACGACGCCAGGGGTGGAGGTGTACACCCTGATGGTACTTTGGATTCCGTGTATCGTGCCCACCCCCAAGATCCTATATGTATGTGTAATGAGAGTGTGAGTAATGTGAATGTCTAAGTTGTGGGATAAAATTGAGGCAGAGGCAGCCAGAAGGGGACAGAGGGGGGCCTCCTCTGCACCCTGGTGACATACCCCTACTCCAAGGCCCTGCATGTGTGGGTGGTTGTGGTGGAGCGGGAAGAGGGAGGCAGCTGGAGATGGGGAGGGAAGGAAGGGAGGGGCAAGTGACCCCTCCCTGGGGCCAGCTCCCCCGCTGACCCCAGTAGGCACCCCCATACTCCGCGACCCGCCAGGGAAAGGGGGCCCAGGCCCATCCAGACCGGGGCCCAGCGCAGCAGCGCCTCCCGGCCCCACAGAGCCCAGGACAGTCCACCCAACCCCACCACAGAGAAAACTGCACCCACCCCACCATCCACTCTCTTCCAGACTACATAAGACAATAAACACCCAGGCTGAGATCTTCCTCCACCTCTCCTGTATCTCCCCCTCCTGCAGAGAGAGCCCCTGAGGAGAGGAAAGCTCCTGCAAGATGTGACAATCTCCCCCACCAGTTGAAGAGCTCCCAGGTGGCTCGATGCACCGGCGGCACCCTGCTCCAGGGCTGGGCCCCCATGCACCCACCCGCCCACAACCCCGGCAACACACCAACCAGGACCCAAGCCCCCGAGGCCCGGCCCGGGCCCCAGCCCAGAGACGGAGCGCCCCCAGAACCTCACGCCCATCCCGGACCCACCCAGGGGCAGCCAGGCTACCAGGTCAGTAACCCACGTCCGTCAGCACAGACCCTCCCCTAGCCCCGCTGCACGCAGCCGCGAGGAAACAGTCACCTGAGAGCCAACAGAGCCCCTAACCGGACATGACCGCTACCCCGGGTTGAGCCCCCCAAGGAAGATGCCTCCGGGGAACCACCCGACGCCCTAAGCCTGTCCCTACCCCCACACCAATCACAACAGTGAAGGCGGGACCAAACTATGACCCCCCACCCCCACTAGGTGATGGAGCTGATCAAAGGAGCCCAGAGCAATTGATCTGATGTGGTGGCAGAGGCTGTATCAAGACTAATGTAATCTAATAGATAATTTCTATATTGGTTAGAATTAAGATTGTTTTTATTTTTCCAGTTCATGAGGACAGTTTTCTTGGCTATGCATAGGGCAGTGAAAACCATATGGGCGATATTCTTTTCTGAAGTGACATTATCTAAGCTGCCCAACAAACACACTAAGGGGGAAGTTGGAATGTTACATTTCAGACACTTCGATAAGTCTTCACATATCTCGCGCCAAAACTTCTGAACTGGTGGACAGAACCAAAGAGCGTGGATATAATTGTCCGGTGAATTGGTTTGGCAGTGTGAGCAGTTGTTGGTAGACGTAAAGCCCATCTTGAACATCCGATGACCTGTATAGTGCACTCTATGTAATATTTTGTATTGAATTAATTGAAGACTGGGATTTCTAATTAGATGAAAGGTTTTTAAGCAAATCTGAGACCAGAAGTTTAGGTCTAAGTTAACTGATAAATCCGCTTCCCATTTTGCAATAGGAAGTGATATTGATTCATCTGTTTTAGAAAGCATTCTGTATATTTTGGATAGTAATTTGGGGGTTTTAAGAGTAAGAAATTGAACCACACTTGGTGGTGTTTGTAGTTCAACTTGACCCGGTTTAAATTTCTTTTTTACTATGGATTTAATTTGTTGATATTCTAAAAATCTTTTCTTGTTGATCCCATATTGTGTAACTAGTCGTCAAATGAAATAAATTCTGTTCCTTCTAGTATATGTTCTAAATATTTGATTCCTTTACCACTCTCTGGTTAATTTAATGTTACACAAACCATCCGTGGAGCGACCATATTGCATACACAGCACTTCTGTGGTCAGAGGATTAGTAGATGTGTTTGAGCCCCTGTCAGTCAGAAAATCAGCAGATTTCCTTTTGATCTTATTTCAAGTTGGTAATTAAGCTAATACTCAGCACATGAGGGATATAAGCTGTCATGTTCACATGAACGCTTGTAGACAATATACATCTCCTGTGGCTCAGGAGGCTGTGCAGTTGGGAGGTTGGTGGTTCAGTTCCCATTTGCTCCAGTCTGTGCGCAAAGCTATCACTGTGCAAGATAGTGAAGCCTGAGTTGCTCTCTGATGTGTTCATTGAAGTGCTAATGTTGGATAGAAAGCACCTCAGGCACAGAAAAAAAGTGCTTGTATGAATGGGTGAGTGAGGCTCGTAAAGTGCTTGAGTTGAAAAGCACTAAATAAGATCCAGTCGATTTACCAGCGTGCCACGCTCTGAACTGGAGATTGTTATTCCTGGCTCTACTTAATTATGTTTGGATTTGTGTATCTGTGTTCATTGGATTTACCAAAACCTCCCTGAAACGTCTGCAGGTTGTTCAGAAAGCTGCAGCTGATTGAGACTTCTAACTACTCCCATATCACACTGTTGCTAAAACAGTTGCACTGCCACCCAGCTAACTTCAAAGTCCATTTTAAGATTCTGGTTTTTGCTTTTAGAGCCGTGCATGGACAAGCACCTGTGGACATCAGTGAACTTTTGCATCTAGACATCAGCTAGCTGTGCAGCACACCAGGCTGAGAGGGGAAGCAGACGGAGCTTTTGCAGCAGTGGATCCAGACTCAGCAGCTCTCTCCCTCTCAGCTACTCAGTGGTCTCTTTCAAAAAATTCAGCTTCTTATCTTTATTTTTTTAGCACCTCGGTTGTGAAGCACTATAATTTTTTACTTTATTTTCTTTACTTTATTTAGTATTTATCGAACAGTTTGAATAATGGAATAAGCTGATAGTTCGCAGTGCTGAACTGTATCACACGTCTTCAACCAAAGCGAAAAATCCCCAAAGTTTTCATATCGTTCAGACATCATCAGTAAGTAAAGAATTTATTTAGATGTGTCGGCACACATTCGTTTGAAATTTCCCTGGAAGAAGCCCACACAGGCGCAGGGAGGACATGCTAACTCCACACAGGTTTTAACCAGGAGCCTTCTCCCTGTGAGGGGACACTGCTAAGCAAGACATTAAGAACAACTGCTGCTGTGCGAGCTGTGTAAATGCAGGCTGGCTCTGAGGAAGCTTGAGGGTTTTATGAAAGTCAAACAGCTGGAAGCCACAAACACAACTTCAGCTCACGTCACATCAAACCTGGATGAAGTGCATCAGGTTCAGTTCAATTTTACTTATACAGCAACAAATCACAACAACGGTCGCCTCAAGGCTCTTTACAGTGGGGCAAAAAAGTATTTAGTCAGCCACCGATTGTGCAAGTTCCCCCACCTAAAATGATGACAGAGGTCAGTAATTTGCACCAGAGGAAATGACATTAATGTGAAAAAAAAATCCATGAATCCACATGGTAGGATTTGTAAAGAATTTATTGTAAATCAGGGTGGAAAATAAGTATTTGGTCAATAACAAAAATACAACTCAATACTTTGTAACATAACCTTTGTTGGCAATAACAGAGGTCAAACGTTTACTATAGGTCTTTACCAGGTTTGCACACACAGTAGCTGGTATTTTGGCCCATTCCTCCATGCAGATCTTCTCGAGAGCAGTGATGTTTTGGGGCTGTCGCCGAGCAACACGGACTTTCAACTCCCGCCACAGATTTTCTATGGGGTTGAGGTCTGGAGACTGGCTAGGCCACTCCAGGACTTTCAAATGCTTCTTACGGAGCCACTCCTTTGTTGCCCGGGCGAGTGTGTTTTGGATCATTGTCATGTTGGAAGACCCAGCCTCGTTTCATCTTCAAAGTTCTCACTGATGGAAGGAGGTTTTGGCTCAAAATCTCACGATACATGGCCCCATTCATTCTGTCCTTAACACGGATCAGTCGTCCTGTCCCCTTGGCAGAAAAACAGCCCCATAGCATGATGTTTCCACCCCCATGCTTCACAGTAGGTATGGTGTTCTTGGGATGTTTTGTTTGTTCATTTTGTCTTGAGTTTGTTTTTGTCTGGTGTGTTCTAGTTGGTTGTTCTTGATGTCCCCCTGTTCATTATGTCTTGATCAACTCAATCTCTCCAAACACGACGAGTTGAGTTTATACCAAAAAGTTCTACTTTGGTTTCATCTGACCACATGACATTCTCCCAATCCTCTGCTGTATCATCCATGTGCTCTCTGGCAAACTTCAGACGGGCCTGGACATGCACTGGCTTCAGCAGCGGAACACGTCTGGCACTGCGGGATTTGATTCCCTGCCGTTGTAGTGTGTTACTGATGGTGACCTTTGTTACTTTGGTCCCAGCTCTCTGCAGGTCATTCACCAGGTCCCCCCGTGTGGTTCTGGGATCTTTGCTCACCGTTCTCATGATCATTTTGACCCCACGGGATGAGATCTTGCGTGGAGCCCCAGATCGAGGGAGATTATCAGTGGTCTTGTATGTCTTCCATTTTCTGATGATTGCTCCCACAGTTGATTTTTTCACACCAAGCTGCTTGCCTATTGTAGATTCACTCTTCCCAGTCTGGTGCAGGTCTACAATACTTTTCCTGGTGTCCTTCGAAAGCTCTTTGGTCTTGGCCATGGCGGAGTTTGGAGTCTGACTGTTTGAGGCTGTGGACAGGTGTCTTTTATACAGATGATGAGTTCAAACAGGTGCCATTCATACAGGTAACGAGTGGGGGACAGAAAAGCTTCTTACAGAAGACGTTACAGGTCTGTGAGAGCCAGAGATTTTCCTTGTTTGAGGTGACCAAATACTTATTTTCCACCCTAATTTACGAATAAATTCTTTACAAATCCTACCATGTGAATTCATGGATTTCTTTTTCACATTCTGTCTCTCACAGTTGAAGTGTACCTCTGGTGCAAATTACTGACCTCTGTCATCATTTTAGGTGGGGGAACTTGCACAATCGGTGGCTGACTAAATACTTTTTTGCCCCACTGTATATTGTAAAGTAGACCCTTCAATAATACAGAGAAAAACCCAACAATCATATGACCCCCTATGAACAAGCACTTTGGCGACAGCGGGAAGGAAAAACTCCCTTTTAACAGGAAGAAACCTCCAGCAGAACCAGGCTCAGGGAGGGGCGGGGCCATCTGCTGTGATTGGTTGGGGTGAATCAGAGATTCAATCATGATTAGCCTCACAGGTCTGTCTGCCTCCGCTGAAATGTGAAACAAGCTTAACCTCCTAAGACCCGAACTCTTCCACGGCATGCATTTTTAATTTCTCTTTGATATTTGGGCTGATTGGGGCCCAATGAATGTAAAACATTCAAAATTACCAGATTTTTTTTCCCCTTATTTTTGTTTTTAAGAAAAATAAGAGCTACATGAGGATATTCATTTAAAAATTTGATAGAACAGTAGCAGTATAATGTCCTTGTAAGTGGATATCAGGCCCTTGTAGAGCAAAATTGGGTATTTTGGTCTAAATAACCCAAAATGTGATGTCCACATATGTGGGCGCCAGGTCCTAGGAGGTTAATGTTAAAGCTAAAAAAGAAGCTTAATGACTGTTTTGTCCACAAAAGGCCGGGCTAATGCCACACGCTGGATGCGTGAGAGCTGGAAACATTAACAGTCCACTCCTCTCACACTGACAGCAGAACAGTGCTTTGTTTTATTTTATGTAGTCTTTATATTTTTAGCAGCCTTTAATACTATTTCCTGTAAGCTGTTGACATTCACGACGGCCGTCTACCACGCCACTTCATTTCTACTGTTTTCTGTCTTCTTCTGTTTAGACTTTTCATTTCTGTGCCCACGGTGTAATCATGTAAGCCTTCAGTGTGGCTTTAGCTTTAAATATACTGTTTTATTTCTATCTGTGCATTATTCTCTTCCACCAGACGTGAGACCTCTTGAAAACTAATGATTTATCATTGGAGTCTGTTTACACAGAATAACCCTGCGACTGAGCATCTTTGATCTTACACATATGATGCTGTTACAACCAGCCAAAGAGCTGCTTTGAAGAACTGAAAAATCAATAATTTAATGCATATAAAATCTTAATCTACATACAGAGAAGAGGCCTGTGAAGACCTTTGTTTCTGAAACGTACATATAAATACAGACACACTAATTTATACTCAGAAGATGTGTTTTATTTGCAGATCCCTAGAGGCAGCAATATATTTTTCTTAAAAGCAAGAACTGTATTGGTTTGCAAATGACACGTTGCAGCTTTCTGAATATGGATTTCCTCACTGACCGAGTTTCTGCAGTTTTACACCAAATAAATTCCAGTTCTACATGAAGTAAAAGATCAAGAAGACTTTGATTAGAAACCCCCCCAGAAAAAAAGCATCGTTATAGCATTAGAAGAAATACAACTTGGCATGGATCACGACATCTACAGATGACACTGTGATCTGTAGCAAGAGTAGAAGCAAAAGAGCACATGTGTGTGAATGAGACGGAGACGGGTGTAAAGGCGAAGCTGCAAGGAGCAGAGGTAGGGAAGATGGATGAGTTTAAATATCTGGAGTCAACCATCCAAGAGAGAGTGCACAAGAGAGGTGAAGAAGAGAGTCCAGGCAGGGTGGAGTGGGTGGAGATGAATGTCAGGGGTGATTTGTGACAGAAGGATCGCAGCAAGAGTGAAAAGGAAGGTTTACAAGGTTGTAGTGAGACCCGCTCTGAGGTCTGGTTTGGAGATGATGGCACTGATAAAAAGACAGGAGGCCGAGCTGGAGGAGCTAAGATTTCCACTGGGATTAGAAGCGCGTACATCAGAGGGACAGCTCCGGTTCAGCGGTTTGGATACAAAGTTAAAGACACGAGGCTGAGATGGTTTGGACATGCGCAGAGGAGGGTGAGTGGAAATGCTGAAGATGTCAGGCAGGAGGAGGAAAGGACGACCTCTAGGGAGGTTCATGGATGGAGTGAGGGAGGACATGCAGAGAGTCGGAGTAAGAGGGGGGAATCTTAGGGATAGGGTAAGATGGAGGAAGATGATCTAATGTGGTGACCCCTTAAGGAAGCAGAAGAAGATGTGCAAGTAGAACTAGACATGAAAAAAGAAATGCTGAGGAAGGTTTAAGGTTCTTACAGCTGTTGCTGTGGTCATCCACCAGTATGATCTCTTTGAGCAGGTGGGAAGGAGTCCTCTGGATGGCCGTGTGGATGGAGCGCAGCAACACCGACAAGGCCTCGTTGACAAAGATGAAGATGACACTGAGCTGGGGAAGGTCTGATGAGTAGGACATGTTTCTGCATCTGAGGGGAAACGCCAACATTCAGAAGCTTTGTGAGCCAAAATCACATCCTGTTAAATCCTTACAGGAGAACACCGCAGACAGCTGTGAACCGACACTCACCCGTCAGGCCGTAAATCTGGAATCGGGCGGGTGAGGGAGATGCGGTCGCTAAGGTAACCGTTGTAGCCATAGTACTTGAACTTCTTGAGGGCAACCCTTCGGCTTTCCGGGCCAAGGTCGTGACCCCAGTGGTTGAAGAGTGAGGAGGCAGGGTCTGAGGCTGCGTCTGACGAGGATGCCGCATCTTCCCCATCCTTCAGAGGAGTTTCTGTGGACAGAGAGAGGGAGCGGTCGATGACTAGGATTATACAGTTAACCCTTTATCACCCAGGTATCACACAGGCTGCCTGGACTTATTTTGTACCTTGTGAATGCTTTGTGCTTCTGTAATAAACCGAATATGAGCGTAAATCTTCTTTATTTTCAGAAACCATTTGAATTTTTGTCTCTAGCACCAACGGGAACAGAGTTACGCTTTCTCAGGAGAAATGACTATGACCAAGTCTAAGCGCTCCATGTGGTTATGAAACAAAACCTGTTGACCGAGGGCTGAAAGAATCATTTCTGCAGCATCGGGAAAAAGGATGGAACTCAAATGCGATTGAAGAAACAGGGATTTTTATTGTCATTCCAAATAACACCATCAGGCAGCTGCGCAGATCCATTTCTGCAGAAGTGGAAACAAATCCTCTAACGTGCCCCAATGTGACACTATTTGGTTTTCAGATCAGCTCGGATCTCTGCGCCACACATGCACATGGTGGAAAACAGTAACAACCAAAAACATGCTGTAGGCATATTTGGTGGTTTGAAATGATCGATTTAAAAAATATATAGCATGCAAAGAGGCTTTAATGTATTCCGCTTTTCACTGTGCAGGCTGCAGAATTTGGATGCAGCAGTCTGTTGTTTGTCCGAATCACCAAAAGATGGGGATCCTCTGAGAGAATGAAATATTCATGAACTGAGGCCGGCTGGAACTCCTCACTCAGGTGTGAAGGTGTTGAAAACACAGAAAGCAAAAACTTTTTTCAATCCATAAAAATGAACTCAACACCGAGCCACGAGACTCCAGCATGGAAGTCACGATCTTGAATGTGTAATATACACCACAGTGGTTTGAATGCTTGAAGTTAAACTCAAACAAAATAAAAAACAGAAATATGAATTAATTCAATTTTTCAAAAAGATCAAAAAGTATTTGTTTTCTTTTCCCATGACAGCGGTTGACAGTTGCTCAAAGCGCTGTCAACTTTTATAACCTGCTACTCACTTTTTTAAACCCCTTTTCATGGAGCCCACGTACTGTAGCGTTGGGCTGTCACGCTGTAAGACATTTGACATTTGGCAGGACCCACTGTGCTGTGCCAGGTTTGTATTTCACACAAGGTGACAACGTTTAGTACCTCCTGCTCAACAAGGGAAAGTTGGTAAGCTTAAAGTTCTCATCTACAACTTCCAACTGAACACACATCACATCATCACGACTGCAACTCATCACCCAAGAGCTTGTTATGATTGAGGATTCAGGGTGCACCAGTCTGCCGCCGCATTAAAACCTGGTGGTTTTAATTAAATTTGTTTTAAACCAATTTTAAACTAATTAAAACCTGGTGGTTTTAATGCTTTACAAAACTTTACAAAGACACCAAGGCCCTCGCCAAAATCCCCCAATCCTAATCGGTTTTTAGCATCGGCACGTGTATTCTTGGACCTGTGGAAGTGGTTGCCGGCAAATTGACGGGGTCGTCCTTGGTTTGCGTGGAAGACAGTGACTCATCTGCAAACTACTCACGGCAAGAGTGAAAAAGTGTGACACAAACCAGAAACAGAGCATTTAGTAAAAGTAAAAGCTCCTTTTAAATGTTACTTTGAGAGTGAATGTTTTCCACTTTTTTAAGTTTCAAGCAGAAAGTGAATTCAAGTGAAAGTCTGAGCTTTGAGCGTGCTCATTTGAAGCCTGCACATCTTTTATAGATATTGTGTTGTACTGTGTCTTTGCCCCCCAAACTATGTGCGACATTGCCAACTGCACTGGTCTGCATTAAATATTTAATAAGACAATATCCTTTATGTATGGGATAATTTTGTACTGAACTGAAGTCACATATTGGGCAAGTTATCAACACATGACCGAACATGATGCCCAACCAAAGACAAATGTAAAAAAGCCTGAAAAAGAGGAGGGTCACACTCTGCTCCTCATATTTAAAAAAACAAACAAAACTGCATTGATCAAGATCAGGATAGCATGACAGGTTTATTGGGATTACAAGAATACTATGTAGGAGTGATGGGCAATATGTAGTGATTTGTTATTAAGGTGACATTGAAGACGTCGGTGGATGTAAGCTGAATTTTGAAGGATTGCTAACATCACCCCACTCTGCACCCCTACTAAGTTTCATCAGAATTGACTAAAACCTTTCGAGCTCTCACATTTATCACACCAAAAACACAACCTTCTCTGTGGAGGTAAAAAGAAAAGGGAAAAACAAATGTCCAACAAGAAATGGTGATACATTTTCAAACACCTGAAAGGTGATAAATTATTCACTTCTATGTTTGTGAAAAAAGCAGAGGTGCAAAAATTGTCCAAGAACTCATTTGAGCTCTTTAGTCACTTTTTCTTTAGAGGGGATGACTAACAAAACACAAACTCCATCACGTGATCGTGACTGGCTCATGTTCTGATGGAGTTTTTTTTAAATACAGGAGTTTTCTCCAGACGGGTAATTATGGCACATTCCAGTAACATACTCCACAGGTTTAATTTTGGTTTCTGCAGTTTGACTTTAAGATTTTGACTCCAACCAGCCGACTATCTCTACTTCTACTTTCAGCCCTCAGTGGAGGACTGTGAAGTGCCTCCTTCCTGCGGCAAATGGCTTTTTTTTTATTACTTTGAACAGCAGTACTTCCCCCTTTGGTAATAACATACTCAGTGCCCTCGTGGGTGAAATGGCACCTCCCTCCAAGTCCACTCATAGCCTCATAATAAGCACCCTAAAAGCACTACAAATGATTCGGTGTTCCATTTTTCTTGGCCACAAATGCATTCTGAGTCATGCAAAGTTTTTAAGAGTTTTAAGTCACTTCATTTGCAGCCATTTATATTCACTGATGCATTTAGTTAATGCATTGTGCTTTTCAGAACAGACAAAAAAAGTAAAAGCTGGAGAGGGGAAAAGAAAGATGGATGGCAGATTGAACCCGTGTGTGTGTACTCTGTGCTCGGGTTGAGAACAGCTGAGCAGAGGGAGTGTGCTGTGACCTGCACTGCACTGTGTTAGACAAACCTCATTACTAATTCAGTTGGACCAAGCTACCCTTTACAGCACAGCTGGAGGGCACATCATAGCTCTGTACAAGGCGTCAGGGAGAATAAAGTGGGACAATGCTGAGGTTGTGTCCGTGTGCGTATTATACAGTACCAAGTGTAATATTTGTACAAATGATGTAGGTGCAACAGGGACACAGTGCTGACGGCGTGTGACAGTGTAATATTAAAGTCAAATTTAGCGTACAAGTGTGGGAATGTGTGTGTGTGTGTGTGTGTCATTTACTGTAGATTTCCACAGGAAAATCTGAGGACCAAATATGCTGTTTAAACATGACTGATAAACATCAATGGAACACTTTTTAATCAGAGAACAGCATCAAGTCAGGTAAAGTTCTGGGATATTGATCAGTTAAGTAACAGAGGGGGTGTTACTCGGTATCAGCTGCTTTGGTTTTCGTGAAATTAACAACAGGAGCTCTAGAGGGGCAACAATGTCACAACCCCCAAAACAGGAATGGTTTTACTGGTGGAGGCCACTGACATTTTCTCCTCCTCATGTTTACAGAGTCTCACGAGCATGGAGGAGATTCCAGGAGATAGACAGGGCCGTAGAGGGCCCTTAAGCCACCAAAATTATAAACAGAGTCAATGAAGGTGGCAGAGAGCCCAACGCCATCTAGTGGGCCCTGAGCTCATCTGCCATAGAATACCAGAACTAGCAGTTCCACCATTGCCACCCTGTGATTTCCACAAATGAGAGCAGGTTCACCCTGAGCACGTGTGTGGAGAACATTGTGCTGTCTGTAAGTGTGACGGCTTTAGTGATGGATCAGTGATTGCATATCCGCGGAGGGATACACGGGCCTATTCAGGTCTGGCAACGCCACCCTGGCTGCCATTAGGTATCAGGATGAAACCGTTGGACCTGGGCTGGGACGAGAAAAATGCTTTAAAATTCAGCTGAATTTAAAAATACGTCTGCACTGCTGCAGCAAACAGTGCAACTTTGTCCAGTCGTACCCTTGTGGGGTGTAGGAACTTGGCGCCACATCAATATCTGCTCAGCTGTAATTACACACAACACAATGCACAAATCCAGAAAAGAATGAGAGTGAGGTAACACAATTTGAAAAGAAAATCAGCATTTATGGCCTTAAAAAGAAGCTTTGGTGATGCAAAGGAGGAAAATGTCATCTACTAATCTAATAAAATGGAATCTAGAAAGAAACAGACAGGAGGAACAAAAAATAATGATGACAAGAGCACAAAACACAGAGGACAAAGAAGTGCCGACAGGATGCTGAGTGAGGTACGAGAGAGTGATGGAGAGGGCGAGAGGCAGAGAAAGTGATGAGGAGAACAAGGATAAAAGGGATGTGACAGAAGGTATTCATCCCCGGGCATCTGTAAACTAGGAAACCCTGAGCTTTGTCTCTCCAGATTGTGGAGAGACACACTTTTATTAGCTCAGACAGACACCATGACACACACACACACACACACACTTCCTGCAAACCTGAGGGCATCAGAGCTGGACTCCCTACAACCTAATGGATTAGAAATGAGACGCACTGCTGGGTGACAAAGTGGCTCACCTTGTCCTCCAGTCACTTTATGCAAAATTGACATACGATTGGCTCAGCAGGCTGCACGCTGCGACCGGCTCTCCAGCCTCAGCACAACCTCTGCAATCAGAGCTGAGATCAGCCTCAATCAGGACTGAGAGCAGGACTATTTCAGATTAGAATCACTGTAAACAATGTGCGAATGACTACCAAAAATATAGAACCTCTCTTCTATAAACACTTTTATTTGGACAAGGGGTTGCAAATGTTTGATTTTGTATATTTTGGATGTGAAATCTATTGTTATCCACTTTTACTGAAGCTCGAACGAACAACGTGAATATATATATAGCGGCGGTCTCTAAGAAATGTTCCTTTATTTAAAGTAAAGTAACAGAAAAATTACATTAAATTAATCAAATATGACAAAACGACAACATTATTAGTAAATCACTGAATATTTGAACCTATGTAGAAGCTTTTTCCCGAGTGTGTTTCAATGGCACACTGTGTTACCTAATGCTAATCATCATTTTAAAAGGCTATTTGGTTATTAGAAAACATATTTAGAAACCTGTTATTACATAAAATAATTAGAAAAACACATTTGTTTAGCTGAGTGTCTGCAGCATCAACTGTCGTCAGGTCAAAAAAATAACGGTGGTCTAAAACTAATCAGAATATTTCCTCCTGAAGGGTTTTCCCTCGACTCAACCGCTCTAACTGCCTCTAATCAGAATAAAAGACAAGCTGTAGGCCCCAATGTAAAACTGTGCAAGAGTTTATAGTCGGGGAATCAGATGCCTCGTAGATCCGTGACAGCCAAACACTGACGTACCTACAGGTGAAAAAGATGTCTGTGGGAACGCCAGGCTCAGTTCCCTTACTTTATGACCTCAGTAAACACTTTCTGCATCAGTTTATGGGCTCTAGTGCTAGTTTGAAGTCTTAAAACAATACAGCATGATGTCCTGAATGATAAAGAAGGTCATTACCAACCATCCTTCTTCCTCACTGCGTCACATTTAACAAAACAAAACCAACATGATAATAGCAAAACAGACAGCATGAGGCTTCACAACAGGGCCACGAAACTGGAGGATACCAGCGTGGCTGCATCTATCTTGTATAAACAGTCTATAGAGTTCGGAAGAAATACAACAACAACCCATTACTGCTGCTGAA
>NW_024582590.1:315447-330447 GCF_018398535.1 Haplochromis burtoni | reverse complement strand
GGGCAGAGCACAGGGCCCACTAGATGACGCTGGGCCACCTCTATGGAGTCTGTTTATGATGATGGTCAGAGATATTCACACCAGTGACCTGCTGGAGGTCATTCTGTGGCTCTGGCAGTGCTGATCCTGTCCCCCTGAGAAGCAGATACATGTCCTGGGTTAAGGGCCTTCTACGACCCTGTCCAGCACTCCTAGAGTAACTGCCTGTCTGCCTGTAATGGAGACACAACAAACCTTCTGGATTTGCCATCCTGCAGGATTGGGCTACCTATGCAACCTCTGTAGGGTGCAGGTATCGCCTCATGCTACCAGTAGTGACACTGACCCTAAAACTAGAGGGAAAAAACAGTCATAAAAGATGAGGAGGGTAACAAACATCAGCGTCATCCAGCTGTAAAGCCATCCCTGTTTTGGGTGTTTCTCATTGTCCTCCTCTGGTGTTCCTGTTGGGCTTCTTTAAATACAACAGTCATGGTTAAAAACATTCATGTAATGAAGCAGATGTCTGAAAGGGTCTATTCAGCTGAGGACTTTGAAGAAGATGATGCAAGACATTGTTCATAATTTGCTGTCTGCAGTTAGCAGACTTTTGTAAGTCCCTATTCCCTCTCTGCGATAACCCTCACCTCATTGTTTACTGTGGAATAATCCAGTGTGTGTTTATTTTCTCCCTCTCTGCGCCGTCTCTCTGACTCAAAATCTGACAGACTGCAGATTAAAGATCAGAGAGGCAGATTCCATTATGAAGCCATTTCCCTCCTTTACCATGCTAACAACCTTTTAAAACCATCTGCCATCATTTTCTCCCCATCACGCTGTCTTCATAGTGCGATGGCCGCTACAAATGACTTCTATCCCTTCTTCCTGTCTGTCTCACAGTCTACATACTGTGTCTGTGCGGGCGTGCAAAGATAGCAGATCTCGTTTCCCTCTTCAGTTCAGTCACAAACATTATCCATAATGGCTCTCAGGGGAGACGCACATACTGTGATGCCAACACACACGGGAACAAGTGTGTCCTTAAAAAACACACCACGGGAATTGTTCGTGACAAGAGGGAATTCTACGTTTTGATCGAAGCTCGACTGAAGTCTGGATTCTCCAATCGCTCACTTTCAGAAATCAATACAGATTGAGTGGGTCTTCCTGTAAATCCATATGGCTTCCTGCTGCAACAGACGGCTCCACTGCTCCACTAATTACATTACAGCAGCACTGATAAGGTTTCATTGTCTCATACGAGAGGATGATCGGGACAATATGATTGCTGTAAAAGACATTTCTCGGAAAAGTTTTCTTAAAATAAACGAGACGCAAGACGAGGAGAGATATTCTTATCATACATACTGTGTCAGTGAGTGCTCGTTCTACTCTGAAAACAGCTGGATCTGTTTCATGGTGAGATGAGAGAACGTTGGCCGCTTCAGAACATACACGTGCC
The DNA here is from genome assembly GCF_018398535.1 of Haplochromis burtoni. Lineage (NCBI taxonomy): Eukaryota > Metazoa > Chordata > Actinopteri > Cichliformes > Cichlidae > Haplochromis > Haplochromis burtoni. The sequence goes on along the minus strand of NW_024582590.1, from coordinate 329,006 downwards.
TGCTTGAACGTACCCCCACCCTCACACCCCCACTTGTTAAAACAGCAAATGAAAGGAACAATTCAAAAACAGACGATAAATCAAAGCGTGCAAACAGCCGTCCAAGAACGGATGAAAACCGCTGGCATCAAGTTGAAAGTCACGCGATAACACCAATCAGACACAACACCTGCTTGATTATGCAGTGTTTTGTCAGTCGTTATGTTCCTTGTTCTTCTAAATTCACTTTCCACCAGTGTAGTGTGAGCACAGTTTGCCAAGGTAAGCTAAACACTTACTGTATGCACGGGGAAATGATTCTGTTATTAGGGAAAGCAAAAGCTACAAGTTTAGCTACTCTTCCTGTCGACCATTGTTACACTTTAAAAGAGTTTGAAAAAATGTAACAAAGTTCAAAAAGAGATTAAAGAAGCAGGATGCCATAATTTAATTCTTTAATGGCCAGCTTATGTTTATCAATAACAATATCTACTCTATAGATCATCATGAAGAAAGTTGCACAGGAGAACAGGTTGTAGAGTCTCCTTTAGCAGGAATAACCTGAAGTAAACATTTTCTATATGACTTTATAAGGAATCTATCGCAGCATTATGGAGGAATTGTAGCCCCACTTCTTTACCGTTACAGCGGAGTTTGAGCCATTGCAGCACCTTGACTCTAGAATATTTTGGTATACAGAGGAGTTCACGGTCAACTCACTGAACCCAAAGTCACGTCCCAGATCATGTGACTGCAAAACAAGCCCACATCAACCTTGCATTATGGCCAAACTTCTCCAAACAAGCAGCACTTCAGTCTATTTCTGTAAAGGGAGTTGGTTCTCCCTGTGAAACATTCACTCACTGACCTGAACAATCCTCCTTTATGACCCTTATAGTGACCATTATTCGCAACTGAACTTAATAATTTACTTACAACCCTCTGTTTGTATGCACCCCCACCCCTTACTTTAGTATTCCTGGTCACAAGTGACCAGTTTTAACAGCTCTTAAATTAACATAAGAAACATTTTTCACCACCAAATTCAGTTCAGTGGGTTGTTCAGTAAGTCGTAAAAGTGGGCCTTTCATTTTGTCATTCAGCGGGCCATTCAGGGGGTCAGCAGCCAAAGGTGAGGAAGGTGGGGAGTGGATGCCCATTCATTTGCATCACCACAGATGCAACAAAGTTGATTAAAACACTCAAAATTCAACGAAAGAGGTGCTCATCACTTTTATATGTTCAAGTGCACAGTGGGGAGGATGTCATTGAATCTGTAAATCGGTAAGAAAATGAAAGCAGTGACTGAGTCCATGAACTCACGTGGGTTCATCGAGGTCAGCTGAGGTGTTTTTTGCAGCCACAGGGTTGCATCATTGCAGCCATTAGAAAGAGTAGAGTCACTAATGTGAGAGCTGAACACAACAAATACAATTTGGTATAAATCTATGGCAAAAGACATAGTAGAACAAAGCCATGCTAAACAAACGTGTTCATGAATCTCCAGCCTCAAGTTTCAACCTAGCTTGACTTACGGCCTTCCTGAACGAAAGATCTGCAAACTTTTGTGGTTGTCAGTTTTATTTAATCTGGAAAAAAATAGATAATAACTAGAGAAAAGAAAAGACTTTTCTTTTTATAGCCGATTAGCTACACAGCCATTATGAGAATCATCATCAATAAGCAAAATACATGACCTGTTTGAAGTGCAGAACATATGGTTGGACAAACACACACACAAAAACAAAGAGTTTTTAGATTTATGCGAGTTAAAATCATGTTAAACAGGCAGTAAAAACTGCTGTGGGATAAACAGGCAAACAAAATAACAAGTGGCATTTCCTCCTCTGTGACCCTCGGCATATTCCTGGTTGAAAGAAATAAACAAATTAGATCCAGAGAAATGTCATCTTTATGCAAATGAATTGCTACCCCCAAAACAATACCGTCCAGCAGCCCCCCCTCCTAGCACACATCAGCATTTGCTGCGTTTAAAATATTCAACAAAAACAGATTGGGAAGGTTTTTTGTTTTGTTTTTTTCCTTCGTCTGAACAAGACATTTGCATTTGCAGCAGTGTGTTTGCTTTAAGAGTGCAATATGCTTGAGTTCTGGGGGCATAATCAGAGGAACAGAAGGGCATGCATGTTCTCTAAAAGAAGAGACCCTGGAGACACTGAGAGAGAAAAAACTCTGTTACTGGCGCTTCGGGAAGCCAATTAGCACACAGCAGCAGAACAGCAGGTTTGTTGTAAGGAGGGAAGAAGAGAGACGAAGAGGAGGGAATTTAAAACATGTCAGACTTTTGTGTTCTCTGTACGGTAAAGAGTTAAACTGTTGCTTGAAATACAGACATTCAAATCAGTCTGAGGTTTAGCTCATTTAGACAAACAGAGAGAGGTTCATAAAGATTAAAGAGGTAATTGTAGCCTGGAGAAAGCGACAACACTCAAAGGCAAACAGCTACAAAAGCCAGGTGGTGGAATCGGAGGAGCCGTTTCACCGTCACAACCCGAGCCCCTGAAATCATTCACGCTGTCAGAGCTGACCGTGACACCAGTAAGTGTGAGGAGAAAGATATGCCTCTCAAATACGTTCAGCAACAAATCTGAAAAATGTTAAAAACAAAACAAACACAATAAACGGCTTTGGGGAGACTTGAATTTGTATTTGTATTTATTTATTTATTTATTGTCATTGAATTCAACAGTACTCAGAAATCGTATCACAGACTTTGGTGTCAACGATGAAAAACAGCTTGCATTAATAAACTGGGAGAAGCGTATGCTGAAGCACACCATCGTTCTGCCTCTTCACTACAATCTTGTAGGATCGATGGCGTCACGGTGCCTACAGAAGGAGGTAAAGTTAAAAATTTGAGCCAAAGGAAAATCCCAGAGGTAGAACACATCTGGGCCTAACCCTGATGCTCAGGTTTGGCACTGCGGGCAGATGTAGACACAGGCCTAAAGTCAATGCGAGCTGCAGAGGCTTGACATAGAGCGAGTGCTTTCTGGGTTAGACGTGGGCCAAATGTCACAGCACACCTGGCATCTGGCTGAGTCAAGGCAGCCCCGCTCACTGTGAATCATCGCTGTCAGGCAAAACCAAATGTTGCCCACAGACAGCTGCCGATATGGCCCAGAAATGAATTACCATCTGGAGTCCACACTCTGCACCACGAACCAAATAGTTTCATGGGCTGATTTTCATTTGAATTCGGGTATATTTCCACGTTTAGACTCCTGCTGATTAGTTTTGTGACTATCGTGTAATAAAGAGAAAATGTGTTTTGAAGAGTCCCTTTGTGGTCTTTGAGCGTCTGGCCTTGTCAGTGATGGCTGGAGGCCTCGGCGTATCATGTTTTATGCCACGATGATGCTTAGATTAGATGCAATTATGTACTTGTGACTAGTCCCTGTGACAAAACAAATGGGGACATAATTGGGTTTAACCCTCAGCTGTGTACTTACTCTGCCCGTGTATATATTTATATTGAATTTGTGCAACAACCTCACACGCTGTGACAAAGCCTCTGTGCCAAAAACACAAGAGCAGATTCCTACAAACACAAAGCAATTAACTGTCCTTCATGAAACCCAAACATAACAATGAACTAGAGCTGGGCGATATGAGATTTTTTCATATCACGATATGTTTTTTTCATTTCAGGCGATAACGATATCTATCACGATATAAGCCAAATAACTATATTTGTAAGATTTAAATGTGCCGTTGCTCACAAGTAAAATGTGAAATAATCAGCAGCTTGTTTTTATTTAAATATTTATTTCCCATAATAAGTTCAACAGGGTAGATGTACTTAAGGAACATGAGACTTTTTCAGATAAATAAAGGCAAATATTGCAAACTACACAAAAGGCAGCCGCTAAAGCGTTTAAGTTTCAAAATAGAACAAACGAAACAGACTAAACTGTCAATTCCACTTAGAAACAAAATATTAATTCTAAAAATAAATCTTAGTTTGTTTTACAGAAGAACAGACAAAACTGACTAACTTTTGTCAATATCAAATAAACTGAGAACTAAAAGGAAATTCTCAATCTCTCCTTGTTGTATAGCTGAGCTTTTCAAACAGTTGTAACAGTTACTTTAGTCTGACAAAAGCCGAATGACGAATCAGCGCTTCCAGTCAGAGACTGAGCTGCACCGCTTTATTGTATTTCCAGACTTGCTTTCGGCACATTTACAGTGCAGCTCTCTGTTTTTGTCAGACTTGAAATAGCCGAAATACCTTCACACTACGGAACTTCTATGGCTCTTCCGTTCGACAATCTCTCCGGCGTTGGAACCATCATCTGTTTTCTCTTCGGTAACCTTCGGTCACGCTCGGTTGATTTTTCTAGTCGGCACACTCATTTCCTCCATTACCCGGGCGGCACGGTGGCTGGCTGCTTCCCAAACAAATACACATGTGCGGCTTGGCACTTGTGCTGTACGTAACAAGTCACGTGACGTGACGCTGCGGCTGTGATTGGTTCGGCTCTGCGCTACTTAATTTGGATTGGCTGTTCTTTTTTTTTTTTTTAAGAGGACAAGAGAGATGAGGCCTATCGCAATAGTTTAATTTCTCTGTGGAGAAAAGATTATTTCGCAATACATATCGTTATCGTTCTATCGCCCAGCTCTACAATGAACTAGTCTTAGGATTAGGTTTCATTTAGCTACATGCTAAACAGACACCGTTTCAGAGACTACAAAATGTTACCTGTCAGTTCAGCTCCCTTATATTTATTTTAGCAGTTCAGCTGGTTTCCCCTTCGCTATTCCAAATAACTACAACCCAGCTGTAACAGGTCACTAACCCTAACCCTGGTGGATGTTAAGCGGTTAAAGGAAAGTTATTTCTATGCAGTCTCTCTGTTAAATATCTTAAGGCGATCAAGCTTAACGGAGATATCAAGCCAGCAGATATGGTGTCCAGCAATGTGCAGCCTATAGCAACAGGTATTTATTTGTTGAGTTGGGAACCTCTGTTTATTGAAACAGTGGTTAGTTTGACTCCTGCAGCATGAAGCATATACAAAATCCTTCTAGGAGCAGCTCAGCAGCCCTTTAAAAATGATATCTTCTTACTGATTTTAAAGCATTATCTAAATTAGCTTTTATTTCTATTGTCACCAGTACACGTGTATGGACTCACCAGTAAAATATGGTTAAAATAATTATGACTGTGTCTCCAAATAAGGTTTGAATAAGCTTCTTTTCCCCTGGTAGTTGCACTGTACATCTCCCTCGTATACTTTCACTGTTACCACGCAGCTAATAGCTCGGTCCCACTTCAGTAAAAACAGGACACCACTGTGGTTGCGCAGTCATTGTGTTTGTGTTCTTGGGATTTTTTTGCCATCAGAATCCGATTGCAACCAACTGATCGCCCGGAGTTTGAATATGCAACATCCTCAATCTACGGGTGATCAATTTCCACTACAAATGCAACCTGTCTCCAAACACTTGCAGCCAGACGAACATATAAGGCTCTGGTCGGACTCTGAATGTGAGCAAGTGAATTTTTGTTTAATGTGAATTTCTGTGTATGTAGACGGTAACAGATTTGCAACAGACTGAAGAAGATTTGCAATTTTTGCAGATTTATTGGAGTTAATCGCCACAAACAGATTTCACATTATTATTTCACTGCATCCATTTCCAGAGGCAACAAGATCACAAGTTGATTGCTTATGTTTGCAATAATTGTGTGATCATGCTTCGGTCTCCGTAAAGCATAAACAGGTGTGAATCTCTACTGGGCGATTTCATCAGTTTAGCATGATTGGATAATCTGTTTCAGCTGCTGATTGGCTCTCTGGGGCAGGAACAGGACGCCCACAACCATTAGCATTTCAGAACTGTCCCTTAGATTCAGGATTCTGTGACTGGCATGACCCTCCTCATATAATGCCTCTGGTGCCAGTCTAAAAGCTTAAATACTGTTACAGAGAAAGAAAAGAAGAACATAGAAAGTCTGCATCAGTGTCCAAAGCTACCACGGACATCTAGTATACGTCAACCAGCCCTAAGGGCACCCAGAGAGAAGGGCAACCCAAATCACCCTTTTGAATACGATGCCTAGCAACAAAGGTAGTAGGTTTAACACAGTGATTGCCTCCAAACAGCCTTGGTGCACTTGTGTCAGCAGCAGTATATGTGCCAAGCTTGGAGAAAGATGGACAAGAAGAGCACTTCCTTCCTTTATTAGAGAGGTGTTCCCTCCACTCCAGCAGCTGCCACTAGTTCAGAATACCTCTGCACATTATTGACACTGGAGCCAAAGCAGCACTTAAGTTGCCCTGTTGTCCTAAGAATCTGCCAAATTCATTTCAGCTTTAAGCACCAGGCTGTCTTTTCAATCTACCACATGTCCTGGTTTATTAAGCCCACAATGGGCTTATTCCTGGTTGATTTGCACATCATAAGAGTACTAATTTAGTCAAATAAGTTACAGCTCCAGGGTGAGAGCAAAAACTCTCATCTGGGTGTTTAACAAAACCACATAAGAACCCAGACGAACTGTTTTAAAGGCTCTGTGATTTTGTTAGAAATGTGTCCAAGAGCTGTTTCATTGATTTGCGAGCATTTAGTGTGACCAGCAACCAACTGGCAGCATTTCAGCCTTCTTTGGATGAAATAAGCTCATACGCTCGCTTCTCCTCTCGGGTGGGCACAATGCACAATCAGGAGTCGGACTCTATGAGATTAATATCCCTCCCCCAAACATGCATGCCATTTGGTGCTAAATGAAAATACTTCTCCTTTGACTCTGCAGATCAATCACACTAATGTTGAGCGGAGCTCTCTGTGTGAGCTGAAGAGCTTTGTATGTTCAGCACTGAGCACTAATATCCATCACAGTGTTTCACAGTCAAGCTAATCTCACTGATAAGGTGCCAACGTGAGTCACACACTTTCATTTCAGCTGCCACACAAGCACCAGCACATAAATTAAAGGTAGTATACGGAATGATTCATGGAAGCTAATAAAAGGCACGTCACTCATTTCCCATTGGTACAAACTATATTAAAATTATAGGGGGTCGAACGATACGCAGGGCTCAGTTATTACTTCAAGTGCATTAATCTCTGGTTTTCTGACTGGATTGTGGCTTTTAACATATTAGTCAAAGTACGATGAGTGACTTTTGAAAAGCGCAAACTATTGAAACCTTTTTACGAATCCAGCATCACAGCAGCAATCGTCCCTTACTCCGTCACACACAGCAAAACGTTCATTTCCAACTCTGTCGTTTATAGCAGCGCCTGCTTGGAATCGTGATGTGCTGCTTGCAGTGAACAGCAGTGACTAATGCACCATGAACTGTTGCCAGCTTGGGTCAACCTCAGGTATGCGCTGCTGTTAAAACTAAAAAATATTATTATAAGCGTAAATCACGCTTTCATGTTATTTTTACCCTGCGGGTCAGTCTTCATCTTACAATATAAAAGGGCCTCGGGGAAACTGTTGACCTATAACGGCACTAAAAAGTACTTAAAAAGTAGGACATTTGTTCAGTGTTAGTAATATTCTAATGCATGCATAAATAACAATAATAGTAGAGTGCACTTTATTATTTCAGAGAACCAGAGCTTAGACTTTGACTCTTATCCTGGCCTTAGTCACTCAGATTTACGTTAAAGTGAAACAGATTTGATGCACGTCTCCAGACGTTGCATTTATAATGAATTCAGCTTTGATAGAGTCTTAGCAGAGCAACAGAATGCATCTGCAAACTTGGAAGCTCAGACCAGATGAAACGACCGTGTTCCTGTGAGTGTTCTGCTTTCATTAGGCGTTTCTTCCAGGACCAGGTCTACATGTGACTTCCTGCTGCTGCAGGTCAAGATAAGTGCCAGAGGAAATAGTGTTAGTGTTTGCAGACAAAGTTGGATAAAGGTCAAAGTGCACTCTGTGACCCTCTGACATTTGCGGTGCCTTGTTTTTGTGTTTTTCAGAGAAAATGCCACAGTGGGTTGTGGGCATTGTAACATCAAAGCGATGTGTGCCTGCTGCGACGTGAATATCACTGGACATCTTCTGTTTGGAGTGATTTTTCTCATGTGGTCCTGACGGCAGCTGCTTCAGTTTTCTTTCACACACAAGCTGTGACGTTAGCTGCCGGGGCATCCAAACAAGTCCTGGTGAAGCTTTTCAAAAATGCAGAAACTCCTCATTGTTACATTCAGTTGTAACACACGCTGTCTCATTTGGCTGGTGCTGAATCATGGTGTTATTTCTTAGAGCTGAATGCATGACGGAGTCTGAAGGACATTCTGTTTGCTTGCGCCGTGTCCCTCGGTGCTGTAAGTGATTGCTAAAAGGGTAATGCTGGGCACCACTATAATGCACAATGACAAGGTGACTGCTACTGGCCTTCAGAAAATAAAACCTCCTCATTACGACGCACATTTTATTACTTCTGTGACTGAACGGGGCAGTTCTTCTCATGTCTTCATTCTCACAGTCATCCTCCAGGCTCTTCTTCATGTGCTGGTTTGTCTCTTTGCTGTGATCTGGGATAGAAACTGTTTAAACATTATTGTATTTTCCAATCATCCTACATTTCCCCCTTTGTGCCCACAGCAGTTTTTGTTCTAAAAAGAAAAACACAAAGTCTTGTCTACTCAGATAGTCTTGTCACTTGTCCCTGTCCTTCCTCATTCTCTCGCGGTCTGATTCATCTGCATGAGAGACAGCAAGGAATATCTGACAGCTACTGCGGGTCAGTGGACCGGTTCTCTGCTCTGTGAGCATGAGTTTGTTGTGTTTGTGATTGTGTGTGGGAGACAGAAGGAGGGAGGGAGCTGTGGGTTTGTGGTGGTGGTGGGGTTGCTTGGGGGGGGAGAGACCCGGGGCATTGCAGTGTCCTTGGTGGAAACAGCCAGAAAGCAGCAGACCGGCTTCACTCTTAAAGTCAGAGCTGCAAGACGTGGTGTCCTTATTGAATTCACTATGAATGCAAAACAGACAATGCTTCAAAAAACACGAGATTCATTTAAAACTACACTGCACATGCCCTGCCTTGCCTCTGAATACATGGAATGTTTTGTTTGCCATTAATAACAGTTATCCTGTTAAGGTTATCCACTAAATTGACAAACATTCACTTATAGAAATTAACCCTCCACAGGGGGGCTATGAGCCGCTGTACCCTTTGAGCTAGTCCTGAGGCTGGATGAACGGGGAGGGTTGCATCAGGAAGGGCAAAAATCTTGTGAATCATAAAGAACAAAATTTGCATACTGTGGCAAAGCTGAGGATATTAAGATCTTTGTTGAGGGGAGAGCAGGATGGACAAGATTAGAAATGAGTCCATCATAGGGACAGCTCAGAGTCAGAGAGGCTGAGATGGTTTGGACATGTGGAGAGGAGGGAGGGTGGATAGATTGGGCAGAGGATGATGAAGATGGAGCTGCCAGGCAGGAGGAAAAGAGGAAGACCTCAGAGGAGGACATGATGAGGGCTGGTGTGACAGAGGAGGATGTTAGGCATAGGGTGAGATGGAGGAAGATGGCGATCCCTAAAGGGAGACGCCAAAAGAAAAAGAAGCATTAATTATCTTTTTGCAGCGGATGTCCTTGAACTGAGGTGAAGCCTTACATCCTTACCAGTATCTGCGGAACACCTCATATGGTAGTGACCATCCAAAAGCATACCCACCAGATTCATTAATATTGGAGGTAGTGAGTCTATAAGGTCACTGGGAAAGTAATTACTGAGGTACCAAATGAGCCAAAGGCTTCTATACGACGAGTCGCCCCCTGCTGACCATTTAAACAAACGGAGGTTTACAAACAGGCACACCCGAGTCGCCAGATCATTATTCTCTAATCTGCAGATTTATACCAGAGTTCCAAGCAGGTGGAAGAAAAGAAGTGTACAAAATAAATGAACTCTGTGTTAAAAGACTCTCTGTGCACTACAGCGCCGTTCCCTGGATGGACGCCGCAGCCGGAGCAGCAAAGCACATATCTGTAGGCAGGAAATGTTGTTCTGGCTGAGCCCATAATTAATCTTTCAGTATTTAAACAGTTACAGTCCCTATTTCACTGTATATTTAATCATAAACCTGAGTTTGCAGAATCCTGGAAAGCCAGCAGCAAACAAGTTTTCCCCAGGTGCTGCTCTGTGACGGTGAATCAATACAAAGCAGAATATAATGAATAAAAACAGAGGGAAGAGAAGACAGAGTGTCACAGTTATTCCCTCCAGTCTGGAACACACTCGCAAACTTTGTTCTTTAAAGCATAAAAAAGAGAAAGAAACCCAGACGCTCTCTCATCCTCCTGTGACTCTATATCATGTCCAACACAGCAGCGATGGACTAATGTATTAACAGGAAAGCATCTACATGAGCCGGTCCTTATTAGCAAAGCTAATGTTAATGCATTACTACCTTTTACTGTGTTGATCACATTATACTGATTGCCAAGTTACTCGGGTTGTGTTTGATGTAACCTACCTCCAACCTACTCTAAACCTACAGAGAAGTTTTCCTTCACAGCGATTTACCTGTTTCAGAAGGTACAACAGATGAGAAGGGGGGGTGGGGGCATGCCATTATTCTTTCATCTTTAAGTCCTTTAGGCGCTACTCATGCAGTGGAGTACTTCTAAGGCACTGCTTCCCAAAGTGTGGGGCCCGCCCTCTGGGGGGGTGCAGAACCATTGCAGGGGGTGCCCGGTATGAAAAGGGAAAAAAAACCCAACGCTTGGACACTGCTAGCACGGGGCGCCCACACAAACGCAAAGCAGGAGATGAAGCATCGCTGAACATGTTTCCAAACCAAATTCATTCTAAGCCAAAGACTAGAAAATATGATGAAGCAAATCTTCACCTGCACGAGTGCTGAGGTAGGTCTCCCTGCAGGGTTGGTTTTCCCTTCGTCGGGAGCAGCGCTGGGCTCTTCAAATCACGGACAAACAGGATCCCACATTCTTGATTTTTAGTTCACAAACAGTTCTCGTAATGACTAACTACTCCTGACATGTTGGAGATGTTAGCTCTTTATACAGTAAAGTTACAGCGGGATACAAATCAGGCTGATCCTGCCACGATTTGTTCCCCCAGTCCAAATCACCGACAAACAGGATCCCACAGCTGTTTATGTTTTTGAACCCATTTTGTACAGAGAGACATTTTTTGATAAATGCATTGATAGCAACGTTGAACATTATTACACAGGAAAAAAACATCTACACATAAAATAATCACACCGTGACGCCTCTGCCTTTCTAAATGGAGGGACAGTAACTGCGTGTAAATGTAATCGTTTAAAACCTGCAGATAATCAGATTAACAGTATTTCATCTCTATCTATCATTCTGCAATTCATCTCATGTAAACAATAACGTGGCGCGCAGCCTGACGTGAAAAAAGACACATACCTTTGACGTTGCGTGACCAACTCTGTATTCCTCGTCCACACGTAAACACAAAAAAGGAGTTTAAAAAATCTCAGTTTTCGGTGATTGGAAACGCCGTTTACGTGGACGAAACAGCTGCGTTCTCAAAAATACCCGTGTAGGTGCGGACGTAGCGTAAAAGAGTTTGTAGTTTATTTTATTACTGCCTGTAATTTATTGCAGATTACTTGTATTTGCTTAATTGTTCACTAAATGTTTGAGGTGTGAAAGAAACCGCAATGGAGCAAAATATGGGCGTGTGTGGTTGGAGGATGTGTTTGTCCGCGCACAAAAACAAAAGGTTTGGGAACCACTGCTCTAAGGTGCGTCTCTGGGAGCTGGTTTTCAGTCCATCTTCAGCAGCATTCCAGCTAGCTCATCTTTATTAACACCATCCCATGCCCATGCACCGCCTCCACCTTGCTGACATCTGATTGGAGCTCTGTGCCTGTCACTCATCCAGCCACGTGCCCGCCCATCTGGTCGACCAAGTGTCGCTCTCGTTTCATCACTGTATAAAACCTTTGAAAAGTCCCTCTTCTAATGTTTCTTGACCCAGTCTTGACGTTTCAGCTCATGTGCCCAGTTCAGTGGTGGTCGGACAGCACTGGAGGATAATGGGTTCCTGGCAGCTCCACCTTTGACTTTTCTCAAATCTTTGGTAGTGGTGCAAAGACATCCACACAGGAAGTGACAGAAGGCCTTATTTTATTTGCAATTTTTTATTTTCTTTCCCTTAACTAAAATAACTGCTGGCGGCACAAAGTCAGCAGTCTCCGGGTTAAGGGGAATCCAAACAGGACTGCCAGCTGGTTGCTAGTGCTTGATGCAGCAGTGGTTTACTAAGGCAACCAGAGCCTGGAAGGCCTGCAAGCGACCAACTATCAGCTACAAAGTGATGGGCAAGAAGCGAATCACTCACAGTTTGACGCTAACATGAAGAATTTAACAATATCATGAAGCATTCCAGCTGTGACAGTCAAACAGTGAAAACCAGATGTTGTTAAGGTATTGTTACAACATAGTTTTGTCTCTATTATCATGGCAAAGCTACATATATAGCACAGAGGGAAAGTTCATGATCTGTGTAATACAAAACTTTGTTACAAAAGCAATAAAAAATTCGATTAAGTATTCAGAATTCATCCTAGAGTGCTTAGTCTGCCTGCTCCACTGCACAATGACAGGAGAGGGTCGTAGCGGCTGCAGTGATATTAAATCATTTAGATAATGTGCTGACCTGGGGGGAGCACAGACACAGATGACCTCAGCTGCACCGATAGCAGCAAGGAAAGATGTGACTGGTTAGTCAATACACACCGTGCACACATACACGTGCACGCACAGTACACTCAGAGACTCGTTTAATCAGGCAGCCTCCTCAGACGTTCCAGAGGGATTCATATATTATTCATTTGTGGCGCTGGGACACATTTACTGCTCATCACCGGGAGGAAAGAGGTCTCACCTGGGACAGGTCAGTGTGTTTAGGAGCAGGCAGGCCACATGCTTTTGGCCACAACTACTGAAAAACTGTTGCTGAAATACAAACACAGATTTTCAAATGTGAGAATTGAATTAATGATGCAGAGTTTGAGACTGCGGGAGGATCCCGAAGATACATGATTCTAGGAAATTGAATTCCAGTCACTGACATTCTGCTCCACTCAATCTCCTCTCTTACAAACCACATCTAACACTGCACAGTATTATACTTACATGTTACAGAGTGCGAAAGCAACTTGTGGGTTAAATTCACACACTTGGTGAAGGTTAGGAGGAGATTCTCTTTGGTTCTATGCATGCATGTTGACTCACTGTGAGCTTTGGCTATTAAAACAGAGAGACAGGAGTCTTTGCATAGATTTTTTACAATGTTGTATTCACCACAAGCAAATAACGTGCTGTAAAAACTTGGTTATTTTAAAGACACAGAATCAGCATATCTGTGACCTCCAAATATACCAAGTAACTTACCAAAAATATCATCCAATCAAAATCAGATTTCTTTTAAAATCTTATGGCGTTATTTTTGTGCCACTATTCTGAGCGCACGTAAAAACAATTTGCAGGTGCAAGTGTTGCATTTTGAGGAGAAATTTATTTTGAGCGAAAAAAAGCTAAATTTGAGTGACCAAAATTCATTTCTGCGTGCAAAA
>NW_024582590.1:302528-315036 GCF_018398535.1 Haplochromis burtoni | reverse complement strand
AACTTCAAATATCTGCTCGATTCATCAAGACATCACATATTTGCAAAAGTGCTCTAACGTTTTCGGAGATGCCTGTTGAATGACGTGAATGATAAGAAAATGCTGAAGTGACATGAGTACTTGTTAATATTGCTCAGGGTCCAACCTCACCACAACAGAATGTGTTTGTAATGTGTGTGAACAATACAATAATTAAATTAAGGTGTGCAGGAAGCTCTGCATGTTTTAGTAGTTTCACAGTGGATGCATTTCCTGATGCTATCCAAAGGGACTTGTGTCTCCAGCTGGAATCAAACCAACAACCTTGTAAGTCACTGCAATATGGAGCCACTAAAGGTACTGATAGAAAAACTATTTTAAAAAAAAGCTTGGTTTGTCTTTCTACAACAGGGCAGTGTTAGCTGCTGTGACATACTTAGCCCTTGGACAGTTATTAACTTGGGTTGAAAACACCCAACTTGACATAACACACACACACACACACACACAGAAATCTATAAATGTCGGTTGTGCGTACTTCAGTTGCTATCAGGAGCTTCCAGTCAACATCCACAAAAACGTCGCTTCTTACAACAACAATTACTTATGGAACCTGGATCAGGAGACAAACTTGCTAAGCTTACACTCCAATTAAGAGAAACCTGCTTAAAAAAAGTCTGGCTCACGTCCATATCTAACTGTGGCATGGAAACATACTGTACTGTTATCTCTTTTGCTTCCCACCATCTGCAGAGCTTCACACTCACACAGCGTTATGAATTGGCTGGCACTGACAAGCAGCCCCCCCTGCATCTCCCGGACTTAATTAACAAGTGTAACTCTCATAGCAAGTGATGTACAGAACAGTGTGTGTGTGTGTGTGTGTGTGTGTGTGTGTGTGTGTGTGTGTGTGTGTGTGGAGTGGGATTGCATTACAGGCTCCGTGATGCTGCACATCATGGCAAATGAGGCGGGGGACATCCAAACCTTCTACATCTGTAAACTCAAACACGACTTTGCTCTCCCAGCAGTCCTGACAGGCCTGCTGGTATATTTATGATCCCAGTCCTGGCACCATCAGCACATTTCCAGCAGCTACTGCCTAATGCTCCTCATGTCCAGGATTCATTAGACAGAAAATTATAATTGTCTGTAAGATCAGGAAATTTGTTCCTATCAATTAAAACCATGTATCATTGCTTATCCACAGAGGAGGACAGCTAGCTTGTAGTAAGAATCGGGGCTGCTCAACCCAGCTTTCAACGTTATTTGCCTGCTGATGGGATACAGCTGTCTTTACTACAAGTAGTATGATACCTGACCAATCCTAACACCAGAAGACAACAGTAACAACAAGTTAAAAATCACACACAGAGTAGCCACAACATTAATGTGGCAGCAGCCTCCCACAGCAGGAAAGTGGACCAGACCACACAATCTGCTCAACTCCAAGCACCAAGACAAAGATTCAGCGGCACAGACCGAGCACTCAGACTAAATTAAGAACCTGAAGAATTTCCTGCCAACATCTGACACACCACGGGAGGATAGGAACCATCGGGCAGCCAAATTATCCCACAGTCCAACAACCCATTCAGTTACATCTGCCAGCCAAACTTTCTCTCTACTGCTATCGAGATTTCAAGCTCCCTCCTGCTTCTTCACCTGTGATTCAGAAATAGGTTCCTGGGAATGCCAGCTCACCTCAAGTGACCACTACTAACTGGGTCTCCCCACGTCGTTGTAGTCAGTCTGCAAACAGCCCTCAAACAGAGAGCGATCACAAGGCGAGACCCCTCACGATCCAATACACCTGCCATCCGATAGAGCCTCCAACTTCCATCATTTCTGCTAAGAGCACACATGGTACTTCTTCAACTACCTCTTCCTTGCCAGTTTTCACTTTTTCTATCCTATTTTTTCAACATTCGGTTCCCAGTACTGGCCCCACGATGCCAGATTCACTTTAAAAACTGTTCCAGTAACATTCAAAACACTTTGTTGCCAGAATCTTTTCTCACTTCTACTGGTTAAATATTATTCCCATGTCTGGTATCAGGTTGCCAGATACATTTCTCTTCATTTTCACTTTTTTCAACATAATTCATCTAACATTTCAGGCCGTGGGTTGTTGGATGGACTTTTTCTGTTCTACTTCTTAGTTGTGTCTGCTCCCACATCTGTCACCAGGTTGCCAAATCTTCAGCCATCTCCAAAACCGAGTATTTAATTTTAATTAATGATGGCAACCAAAAGTTGTATATATGTGTTCCCATGGATGGGATGACAGATGGTCCAAGGTGTGCACTGTCTCACAATATGGTTTCTGTAGGAAATTGTAAACTCATCTTCAAACCAATCAAGTCTAGCAGACTAGGTTGAATCTGGAGTCCCCTCAGCTCACCTCCTGATCTGGCGCTTGATTGTAAAATCCAATCTTCACGGCTTTCAGTAAAGCCAGTGTATTTACAGGCCGGGACCTTCTCTTCTATCTCTCAGTCACTGTTGGAAAATAAATAAATGGCAGAAACTGAACTGTTGTCATTTTTCTCAACTCTACGTGGACATTGGAGAAGTCTTCTGCACCAAGAGATATTCTGTTTTCCTTCAGATTAAACATATTTATATATTTTTACTCAAGCATTCACCTACTACTGCTTCTTTTTTAATCAGCAGGATTTAGCACCCCGTGGTGATTAGTTTAAACTTTTGACACTTTTCAAACACATTACATGCTGTTTTAAGGAATTACGCCGTTCCAGCCAGAAACCATTTGAAAATGTTCCTGCTCTCATTTCTGGCACCGGGATGCCCTCTTTTTTAAATCTCCACACTCCCTTTTAAAAATCTTCTGCGCTTCTCTCTCATCAGCTTCACTATTTGGTTTTTATATGTTGGCAAGTGATGTTTACTCATTACTAACTGAACTTCATCAACTTTCTCAGTACAAGCTGCCAAATGAACACGTTGCTTATCTCATTTCATCATCTGCCTACATTGCTGTTCCCAGTAATAGTTGCTACATCAATGAGGCACTGAGGACCATTTTTCCTAACTGTCAGTGAAATCTCGACATCGTCAGCCTCCTGCCAGGAGCTGCCACCAATCCTCAGTGAGACCTTCTCTCAACCACAGGTTCTGGCCTAGCTTGTCTCTGAATTATCAATAAACATTTGTCATTCACACGTTGGTTCGAGGTTCTTGCCGGTATATTATTAAGATTATTTCGATGTATTAGAGAGTCAGAAGAATTTCATTCCTAACTTGAAACAGTAACAGGGTGGTATGACCCAAACTCTATTCACAACTGGGAAATTGGTAATTACGCAGCTCATGAATACGACTCACAGTCAGTACGGTCATAGTACAGCTGTAATGGCAAAACCCCTAAGAGTAATGAACTGACAAAGGTTGAGTGTTATTGCCTGCGAATTCAACTTTCTATTTTTAAGATATTGTGTTATTTTCTGTGTCATTGTTTAACGAGGCTGCTGTGCATGTAAACAACACATAGCTGCTGGTGTTGTGCATGGAACGAGCAGATTGGGTTAGAGGGGGCAAAGACTCGAGCTGGTGTTTGGACTGGATTATGATTGCCTGACTGCATCCCTTTTCCTACAGCTGTGAGTGGCTGATGGGTAGGGTAATGTTAATGGAAGACAGAGCCAAGAGCAGGGCCATGGAGCAGTGCGTGATAATTAGGGTTGCAAGTTAAACTGTGAGGATTCAAAGTTAAGAGCCAATCATGACAACAACGAGACTTGGTGTTTTTTGCATTTGCCAATGCGCTCGATAATGCAAGGTAAGCATTTAAATAAAAGCTCTACTGTAGAACAAAGCAGTACTGGAGATGGGGACTCGAGGCTGTGGTGCCATTAATCTTAGAGACAGGGAGTCGGGCAGCAACTTTCACCAGATCTCAATCTAAATGTTATTGGGTTTCCTTGAAGAGTGTCGAGCTTGTGCACAAGATTTTCTAAATTGGAGAAGAACACGTGAAAACTCAAATTAGTTGTGCTTCTTGAACTTCTTGTTTTTGTGTTAGAAGTGCGGACATTTCCTGCTAATAGAGGGGTTCTTGGAGTTACAGGGATTGTATATAATCAGAACTGGGCCCACATCATAGCCAACTTTTCTTCTATAAGGTATGGTGACATTTTGAATTAGGGTCTGTTTCAGCAGACACTTGTCAAACTGCAGGGGAGGTGGGGCATACAAGTTCGTCTGATTCTGGAAGGTACTTCGCTTTGACAGAATGTGACAAGAGCCCCTCAGAAAAGCTAAACAGCACACGAGAATTCAAAATGTCACAGTACGTCTAAAGCAAATAGGGTTTTTGTTCAAATGTCGACAGCCCTCTCACTCAGTCCGCCCCCGGGCAACGAAAGGTTAAAAATGAGAAACAGCCTCGAGTCTCGATAATGTATGGGGCCCGTCCTGTTTCATGCAGCCCAGTGTCTTATAGCCTTGGCCCTCACCATCCAGCCATCTGTCAGCCATGACCTGCCAGTGGCATGAACATGGCAGCACGCCAAAGACTGCGGGGGAAGGCGGTGGTGGAGAGATGATGTTGGGAAAAACAGGAGCAGAGAATGGAAAATAAGGTGGGAGAGAGAAAAACTGAAAAGGAGATGAAGGGATGAGAGGACAGTGAAAGAGAACTGGAGCTGTAATCCTCCCTGACCCATAAAGCCTCTGCCTCTCCCCACATCTGTTGACTCTGAAAGGGCTTCATATTTACATGAGCTCAGCCTGATGGAGGCTCCGGGGCTTTAAAACATGTTCTGCAGAGAACTCAGCTATTAGTCAAAAAAACCAAGCTACAAATCAATAAAGAAACTGTTGCAGCAGAATTCCAGTTATTTAGACGGTTAGCTGTGACATTTCCCCTGAAATGATTCCACATTTATCATTATTATAGTTAAATTGTTGCTAAATTGTTGGAATATTACATTTTGTTCATCGTCTGTCTCGTAAAATCCTACATTTACAAATTATTGCATTACAAAATTAAGGTCAAGTAATTGCAGCGCATTTTCAAAGCATTCTACATTCTGCCAGGATGCAGCGGTGGTGCATTAGGAATAGTAAGACAGACAAGAACAAGTCTTATAAAAGCCAATAAGGGCTAAGTTTTTGTATCCAGTGAAAACTGTTGAGTTGACTTTGAGTCACAAAGACGATCCAAGTAATGTTTGGCAGCATACAGGACAGAGCAGATGGATGTGCTGAAAGAGTTTAAATGGTGTGCACCATAGAACATTTAATATTTGGATGTGCAGAAAAATATCAGCTCATTCTGTCAAGAAGGCGGTTCATTTTTAACTTGAAACCTGACAACAACGTGAGTGGCAGCTACAGCTGGACCATCCCAGCCCCACAGACAGTGTGAGGGGAGCAGTGCTGTCTAAGGAAGGTCTGAGATCAGGTTAGGCAACAGCCATTTTTATACTTACAGCTGAGGATGCTGGGTGTCCTTACCCAACCTGAAAGGCTCTGCGGGGTTTGTGAAACTGGAGTTTTTATGCTTTTGTGCATCTACACAACAAAAGGACTCTTCAATGAAGTGGAAAATGGGATCCTGCTGCTCAGGTGTTTACCTGCTGTGACTGCTGCATCCTCAGAGAAGAAACACAGCTCTGAAAACACTCTGTCGGAGCTGATTAACTCGTCTCCCTATAATGGCTTTTGGATGATAGTGACATTCTGGCTGTCATCACTTTATCAGCATCGCTGCGGAGCAGACATCTACCCACTGCTGCTACCTTCTACTCGTGGACGCTTACGCAGCGTTTTTTTCTTAACAATGTCCTGACTCGCTGTCTGTTGTACCCAGCTGTGCCTGAACGTACAAATAAGCACCGCTGTGTTTGACGGTTTTGTAAACCACTTGTTTATCATGCATTACCTGGTGAGATGCAAGGACAAAGGAAAGATTGGCCCCCACCAATTTACGTATCACATTATTTCCTTTTCAATCATTCAGGCCCTTCTAAAACGTTTGATGAAATAAAACAAGAAACCATGAAATTGGAGACTTCGATGTAATGTTCCATTAAATATGATACTTGAATGTTTTCCTTCATGACAGAAGACAGTTAAAGTGCTTCAGTGATTTTTGCAGTGTTGTTTCTGTGAAAACCCAACGCTGAAGTCAAACCGGCGAGGGTAAGGATGTCTCGCATATCTTTTCAGTGCATCGTGAGCTTATCATGAGTCGTTTTACTCCATTTAACTGTGAAGAGCCACACATTACCAACACTGACAAAAAACTATTTCTTGTCAGTGGTGGCTTAGGCCACAGGCACACCGGGGAAAACAGTAGTTGGTGCCTGCTGCGAAAGCACAATTATTGCAACCATGTGCAATCAACTCGTGATTTCCTTGTCTTTGAAACTGTTATTTCAAAAGACCTGGATCAGATCCACGATCACTCGGAATCGGGTACAGACATTTTATAAAAGTGAGAAAACTAAAAGAAGTAAGGAAACATGAATGTTGTTCTGTGTGCGCACTGCTGAGAGAAGACATACAGGGGGTTTCATTGTGTGCTGATCTCTGCGTAGAAATGTGACTAAAAGCCTGGAACCTCTTCTGCTCCCTTTAAAAAGAGAACAAGCTGTGTCCCTGTATGATCCTTGCATCAGGATTGTCATCAGACAGACAGTTCGGTTCTGAACTGTTTCAATAGAATTTCAGTATTATTGTGGAGCAGGGCTCAGCTCACAGCTCACTCACAGCTTTGAGCCATCTAGCCATGCCAGGTACGCTGAGAGTCAATCTGAGTTGAACCGAGACAGGTTGCCTCCCACCAGGTGACCTGTGCAGTTTCCTTGCATCCGATTTATTATTTACTGTAGTGTGACTGAGGCCTTAGCTGGCCCTCACATTATTAGTTAAAGGAAAGCTTTTTATGTTGTTTTTCCTTTTTTGCTCCCCTCCTTGCTCAGAATCCAGCCTCCTTGCTCAGATGACTGAAAGGCTTTTCCAGATCGAGGTCCTAATCATGTGATTGGGATGGTGGGGATGTAGCAGCAGGATGCACAGCAATCCACCGACTGCAACCATTACTTGGGCATATTTCTGGAAAGCTTGTACAGATCAAGCTCTAAATCCAGCTGATTTATAGACGGTTACCAGAAAAGGGCAACAATCCCTGAAACGTATTTTCTTCTTGAGGGCCAGATTTTAAAGGGAGGAAATTGATTATTTAGTGTTATGTTTTTCTTTTTGACGAGAAAGAAAAACAGATCCAGATAATTACGTAGATTTTTTTGCTGCCAGGCAGGACCAGCAGCTGAGGGGTGCATGCCATAGGTAGTGCAAGAATATTTTCATTGATCACTGATATCAGAATTAGCAAGGAAGAAGTCCTGTTGGATTCCAGAGCCAGATATCAAGGCCATATGGAGATTAAATCCCTAAAAGCAAGAAAACTGGGCGCCAAAGCCACTGACGGCATGCAAAATCTGGGCCTGACTGCAACATCCTCACTAGCCTGTCTCTATACAGAGCCTTGGAGCTCCCTGCATTGCATGACCGTGCATGAAGAGATCCATCAACAAGATCAAAGTGAATGCCTGTGGACAAGCTGTGGCCTGATTACCTGTGGGTGGGCAGACTGGGCAAAATAATCTCTGATATAACATCTGAATGCTGTGAGAAGGGATCCCACAAATATGTTTTATTTGAAAGCCAGAAAGTGCTGTGAGCCACGAGTGCAGTAAAAAGCTGTGACAGTTACCATCAATATAAATTGTCGTAGCCACTCAGACCCATGGAAAGACACATAACAAAGTAAATACAGAACTGTAAGTGTTCCTAACAGCCCTACTTCCATTCATCTTTTAGAATCCCTGAAAAACAAGCCGGAGAGGGAGGCTGCGTGCACTGACAGGCTACTGGACAAATAAAGAAAGGTAGGCATGCACACCTCCTCTGTTTGAGTAGCATTCTTCATCCTCCCTCTCCAGTCTTCTGTTCCCCTTCAGTGACATGACACCCTGCTTTGGATTGCCAGACAAGCTCTCATTCTATCAATCAGCTGCAATGCCTTCAAGACAAACCCCGTCTGCTCCGCGTCTCGCCGGCTTCGCTCTCGGCTCGATTCTCCTCTCTCACCTCTTGCAACTCTGTGTCGACATAAAACTTCTCTTTCTTCCTTTTTTCTTTGTATTTGTACTTTATCTGCCCTCCTTTTGCTTTTCCTCTGCTCTCTTCTTTCCTCTGTCTTTTGCACATATAAAAGAACTTTTGTTGGCATGCACTTCATCGTGTGGGAGTGATAATGTCCTCTTGGCTTTTACTTGATAAATTAGCTCAGTGAACAATGTGTATACATCATAAAATAAGTAGCTGCTCTGATCATGTTCAAGAATGAACAGAATCCTTCATCAAGAGTTTAAAGTTTCTCTTTGCACATTTCTTTGGTTGTACATGTATATATTCTTTATGCTATATATAAAAATGGATTCAACCAACCAGATGACTGATAATTATGCATACCTGCAGTGAAATTCTGCCTGGATAGCGCCAACTTATCATCTGTGCTGGAGGTAGCTATTATGGCTAATTAACCTCCTTTGCCCCTTCTCCAGAGAGGGAGCCCTGAAGCTAGAGGAGCAGCAGCAGACAACTGCTGCCCAGCAGAGAACAACCTGGCCCGGGCAGATGGCAAACCTTAACCCCCTAAAGTGCGATGCAGGAGGCAGGATGACAGAGAAACTGGGGATTAGAGGAAAAGAGCAAAAAAAAGAACTACTAGCTTTGCAAATGATGATCTCAGGTGTCTGCCACTTGAGTTTTAAGATTTCAGTGTAATGACAGTTCAATTACCCCAAAACAGATTGTTTTTTATCGCAGCAGTAAGAGAGGAGTGCTGAGAGAAGCAAAACTCGACTTCTGAAACAGTTTGTTTGTTTCTTTTGTTTTACTCTCTCTCGACGATGAGGCACCAAAAATTGTTTGGTCAGGTGACGTGGTTAGCATTAGGAAAATGTCTGTACCCCTTTGCTCTGAGGAACATAAATGGTTTGACAACGACTTGCGCAGACAAAGTGAAAAACAACCTTTTTTGATTGTCATTTTGTTTTTATGCAATTAAGATCATGAATTTATATTTTTAAAGAAAACTTCTAAACGGACCGTTGGCAGTGGGGAGTTTCAGACTGATGTCCTGACCTTGCACCCACTTACTAAAAAATACAAAACAAGTTATTTGCTTCACTGTATGCTACTCCACTGTATAAACCTGCGATCAATGAAATCTAATGGCTGACCTTTAACTTGTGTAGACCACAAAACATAATTTATCATCAGATCCTGATCCAAAGTTGGACGTTTCAGTATGTTTGTCAACAGCTCAGATACTGGATAGATTTAAAAACAACAACAACAAAAAAGAAACATGATAAAAAAGCAAAACAAAAGTCTAAATAAAAGCTACTTTGTGATTGCACTCTGCTGAGAAAAGACAGTCTGATGTTGTTTTGTTCTCAGCAGTTCTTTTATGGATCAAACGCTGGGTACAAATACGACTAACTACAAGGTCCATCCAGTGCTCCATGCAGAGATCAGAGCATCAGTATTATTGAGTATTACACAAAAACAGAGTTTTGCACTGGACCCAACTGTGCTGTTTTTGGTGCTGTCCGTGGTGCTGAAACAGCTTTAAGCTGATGAAAATTCAGATAAGTTAAATAAAACCTTCTTGGCTGTTAACAAATGGGACACACTGGGGTGGAGGGGTGATGATGTCGTACTAGGTGACGAGTCTCTCAGGCAGGTCAGAAATATCTGTTTGAATGTCTGTAAAACAAGGTTGCTTAATGATATTCAACTTCCATTAACACAACGATCTGTTTTGTTGCCCTGTTTTGCATAAGTGTGCGTGCATGTGCAATTACACTTGCATAAATCATTGTAAGAGAGCATATACTCACTAGATGCTCTCTTACAGATCTCATGTTAATACTGCCTACTTGAGACTAAAATTCCTATGCAGAGTAAAGATGAAAACCAAATGTGCTGCAGAACTGTTGGTGATTCATGTGGGCCTATATATAGTCTACACAACAACCTTAGGGCATCCACACTGAGGAGAATTGTTAGGATGTGAAGAGTAACTGAGCAGTTTCTGCAACACAACAGGGACATAAAAGGCAGCCGGAGAGTTTTACTGGAACAGAAAACATTTAGAAGAATTGTTCGTTTAGAGGGGAGGAAGTTCTGATCAGACACGATCTGCCTGTGCATGCGAGCAGGGGGTCTGCGGTCCACAGCACAGCAGAGACAGATGGTCCTCTTGTCAGCATATTACGCTCTGACCAATGAAAAGTCTCCAAAATTATGCGTGGAAGCAAAAAAGGAAACATACACACTTTCCTTTCTGTTGGGAGGATTCAGTTTTTACCAAATCACAAACCACATAAGGTTTGTCTGCACACACTTACACACACAATGCAAGTGATGTATTTGGGGCTAGATTGGTAAAGACAGGTGGTTTATGGAGGATGCTTATTTATGCAGACTACACATGTTTGAGATTCAGCGAGTAATTGTAGTGTGTGTGTCCAAGACTGCTTTTGTTGTTGTTATTATTTCTCTGTTGGAACGTCTTCTGGGAATTAGATTTGCACTGCTGTGTGTGTGTGAGAGAGAGTATGTGTGCTTGAATGTGTGTGTCCTGCATGTTTATAGCAACAGTAATCCTGTGTTGGTTTAGCTCTGGGAGCACTAGTCAGGGGCAGAGCGATGAACGATCATAAGAGTGTCTTTGCTTCCTGACTTTATTTGAAAAAAGGATAGCTCAGGCACATCGTTCACATTTGCCGTAAAATGAATCTCAACATTTCATCCTGCTGACACAACCTGAGGGTTTGCCTTGGATGCTGAGTGGCTTCTAAGTGCTTGACTCGCGCCGCTTGACACAGTGTTAGTCCAAATTTGTCTCTCGACTGCCGAGTGCAACATCGGCGCTACTCGAGCGAAACAACCTTGGGAGCCTAATGTGAGGTGTGCTGAGTGCCAAACTTTTTATCTGCAAATGGCTGCATCTCAGGAGTCAGAACAGAAAAGTCAAAGAGGTCAAAGCCGCGCAGGGCAGGTTATAGGATTGGATCATCCAGTCGTCTCATCAGAACGAGCTCTTTGATATTTACTTCATTACGTCATTTCATTGACAGAAAAAAAGCCTGTTTATATCTGAAATGCATTATATTGTGTTTGTCAGTCAACAACTACACAAATGCCCAATAAAGTCTGATTGTACATTAACACTTTCTAAAGACAACCCATTAGAATTAACTGGAATTTGTTTGTGAAGTGACTTTCATTAGAGCCTCTTCTGCTGGCTGATGTTAGAATGAACAGCTAATCGAGGCGGTGCATCTTTGCTGCTAATTAGTGGTAATGCTCTTTAATTGTCAGGAGCCATCTGTCCCTTCCACTGCTCTAAAGGTAAGTGTTACAACCTCAAACAACATCTTCAACAACTTAGTGCTCATTACCGCCAATGAGGAAAAAAAACAAAATAAAAAAAACCTCACACACACACACACACACACACAGAAATCAGCTGTTTACTAAACTAATCCTCACTTTCTTTACTTTATACGAACACATGCGAAACACAATCCACTTTACAAGCATGTTTAGAGCTGTGTATACAGACAGAGACGATATAAAATATTAAAACTGAGAAATTTTTGTGTTTTTTGAAAAATATAGTTCATTTTTAATTGGATGTCAGAGACACTTTTCTTGGCACAGAGGGAAGTTTACTGCTGTGTTGCATCATCTTTCCCCCATTCTTAGCTGATAAAAGTTTTTACAACACCAAAACTTTTCTGTTTACATTCATGGTTTCATTTCATTGTCACCAACACTTTCTCTCTGTCTCTCCCTGTGTTCATTATAGACGAGCTCTTTTACAGATATATGACTTCTTCATGTATGCTGAGCTTTATTTACAGCTCTATGGGAAAACTATTTAGGCTTCCCTAACAATTTCTTGTGTAATGAATAATGAAAGCTTGGCTTAAACTGGCCATGTTGCACCATATACAAGCTTTTGACCCCAAATCTAATCTTGACACTCACAAAGAAACGATCTGCTGTTGGATAGCTTCACTCAACATGTCTGATGAATAGATAGTTGTTTCAAAAAAAGAATTTAGCCCCTTTTTCTTTTAATATCCTTGTCACAGCCTGACAACACCTGATAAAAGTGTGCTGGCTGCGTTATTTCATCGCACTGACTGGAAACTCTTTAACCTTCCTGCAGTGCTCTGTGGACCCGTTAAATTGAGTCTTGAAACCTCTGCTTCATATCACAATGCCAGACAAATAAGTGCCTTTAATAGAGCGAAGCTGTGGACCCGGGCAACCTCTGGAAGGCTATGTAATGACTAGAGATGGCACGATACCACTTTTTTATGTCCGATACCGATACCGATATCATAAATTTGGATATCTGCCGATACCGATATGAATCCGATATAGTGTTTTTTAAATCAACAAAACTGTTTTT
>NW_024582590.1:229421-301422 GCF_018398535.1 Haplochromis burtoni | reverse complement strand
TTTTTATTTTTCTCCGATATCCGATCCAGTAATTTAGGTCAGTATCGGACCGATACCGATACGTAATATCGGATCGGTCCATCTCTAGTAATGACTATAACTTGTTAGCTGCTAAGCAACCACAAATGCCCTGCTTTGCTCGCCATCTTGACTGGCTGCACTTTGCAATGGTTTGTGCTGCTGCTGACGCACAATGTTAGCTCAATACTTCCTATCACTATCACTGTCTTGCTTTTAATCTCACATGTTAAATAAGGCAA
Source organism: Haplochromis burtoni (assembly GCF_018398535.1). NCBI lineage: Eukaryota > Metazoa > Chordata > Actinopteri > Cichliformes > Cichlidae > Haplochromis > Haplochromis burtoni. Next base: position 301,162 of record NW_024582590.1, on the reverse strand, counting down.
AACCTATTTTTGTTGGGTTTGTACAATGAGAGTGAAATTGTTAAATAAAGCTATTAGAAATAAAGATTAAAGAGTACTACTTTCAGCGAGGTGAATTCAAACCAGGAGTGATCACCTCAACAAAAACTCAAGACAAAGTCCAGACCACCCTGAGGTGGACCGGCTATGATGCCCCGTAACACATGGGACCCCATGAGAACTAGAAGTCTGCCTTTAGTTTAATCTCAACTACACACCTTTAGGCACTAGCGATCAGCTGTTAGGGAGAAAAATGTATTCTCCAATCAGCAAGAGGTTGTGAGATGTTACTTCCTGTCAGCAGGTGAAGGTTAAAGAGGTTTCTGTCACTGCACCAAAACCATCCTTGCATTTTTTTTGGAAATTTCCAGTTGTGTTGCATTTTTTTCCAATTTTTGCTGCAGCTCGTTGATTAGTTACGTGTTTGCAGATAAATCAGCGTCAGATCTGCTGCAAACTACAAGCAACTGAAGCAGTCTGCTACTGACCAAAGCAACCACAAGGAGCTTTTTGGTGCAGCACCCTCTTTAAGACCTTCTTTGTGACTTCAGCAGCCTCCAGAAGCCACTTGCCAACTTGACAACCAGAGGTTGCCAGAAAGTCTCTAACCTGTTTCTTGGCCTTACTGTGACTGCATCGTGCAGTACTGACAATGCACTATGGCAGGTATGTATATCTCTGTGTTTAAACAAGCTGGTAAACACACACACAAGGAGACAGAGGTGGAAACAATATCATCTCTGTTCTCACAGCTGGTAAACGTCTTGGCGAGATGTTGTAGCGCATCCAGAAAAAGCAAGAATGGAAACACAAAAACTAATTTGGAGTTTTGATCATATTAGTAACCAGCAGTGTCTTACACGGGGCTTTAAAATCTCTCATACTGCTTTGACATCTGGTGAATGTGAAGGCCAAAAGCATATGATGAGGAAATTACAAGCCAGTGTGAGGTGTTTAGCATCTAAAAAGCACAGCAGCACAGGAAGCACTGCCTCCACTCTCCATCTGTCCTGATGCTTTTAAAGCCTCATTCCCTGGTCCAAATCATCTCAGCGCCACTAAATAAAGTGATTTTTCCCTTCATGTAGAAATTGGAGTTCGAAGTGCTTTTAGGCCGTGAGCAAACTTTGCAACACACAGTGATGCACAGTGAAAATTACACGTCATTTAACTCATGGCAAACTACTGTGAAAATGGATGATTGTTCAGGGTAGTTGGTTTTTCTTAAGTTGCCTGAATGTGTTTCGACACTGCTTGTGAGTGTGTGATTGCTGTAGCAACCACAACATTACTGTAGTGTGTGGCAGCGCGTGGAGGGTGCAGAGGGAGAGAGTGGGATGGTGAGATACTGGGTCAGTATTTGCTTATCTACAGCGGGATTAAGATTATGATGAATAATCTGGACTGCACAGATGGGTGAACAGTCCAACACCCACACACAAACACGTATTCATGAACTGATACACAGCGTGTGTCTCGTCATCTTAAAAGCACAAACAACAGGATTCCTCTGTGAATTTATTTAATTACAAATGATACAAACTTTCAATTTGGTTTTGTTCCAAGCTATATGATAAAATCCCTCCATGTGTTACATATTCTGACTCATCAAAACACAAAGTGTCAAAAACAGGACACTCTGAATCTAAAGTGTTAATAGAAACCAAGAACACACAGACAGAGCTTACAAGCCGTTTTACCTTCTTGGTGGACGATACAAGACAAAAGTACTTGTCTAATATCTGGAAATGGTGTTCCTGCCAGGGTGATGAACACCAGTCTCCCAGTTAAGTATCTTAAATTTGATGTACAGCTGCAAAACTACAAGCTACAGCTGGCTAAAGCCTTACTGTTGCAACCAACGCATTTCAAAGTGTGCAACACTTATTTTGAAGTTAACCAGTCTCTGTTTCCAGTTCATGTCAAGCTGCTGCTTGGCGAGAGAAGTTGTTGTCTTGCATGCAAAAAAGTCTACTGGTGACGCAATCTGCTAGCGACCAAGGCGAGGAGGTTTTCCATACAGCACTGTGTACCTCTGTGTGACCAAATCCACGACAGTGACGGCCAGCACCACTTGCCAAACGATAGTCCAATACCCATTTTTTTACTCGAGACTGGTGTTTGTCAGTCTGTGACTGGGGCCTTACCAGGCTCGCTAAGATTAGGAGGCAACTCTGACACTTCAAAATGTTGGTGAATGTTACAATGGCTATGTCCAATTTATTAGAAGAGGAAATCTCATTAAACATTAGAATTTCACTCATCAGAAGCAGAACATATAATTCCTTTAAAGAACGGCACCGACAGCACAAAGAAGATGGAGAGGTTTCCTGTAGTTCAGTGAGTCAAATTAATGGAGTTAAATATTGTAACTGCCATCTGCTTCCTTCTTTGAGGTAAACTGCTGAACTAACATGGAATATAATACAAGTTCTAACTTCAGGCAAATCTGCTACTCTTCAAGCGGGCGGCTGAAGAGTGTCGGGTCTACATGGCTTAATCCTACTTGAACTGGAATGCAGAGAAATCATGCGATAGTCTTGTGACTTTATTTTTTCCAAGTTAAAGCTGCTTCTGCCTTGCAACACATGCAAAACACCAGAAATATTTACATAAAGGATTCCTACTGACAGTCAGAGGACATGTTTCCTAAATAATTCTGAATGAATTTAGGACTTCTGTCACTGTTGTTTGCTTTCACAGTCATATTTCATGATCTTCATCTTTCCTTGGCCTTCTTACTCCGCTGTCTCGTAGACCAGTGCGCGCACAACAACAACGCATCAACAGTAACACATAAAACATGGATATCACATCATCCTGCTATATGGTGCAGTTATTGATTAAAAAAATATCAAATGGTATTCCCAAGAAAAATGAAACATAAAAAATCCAGTATCCTGAGTCTGAGTCCTTTTTCGTTAGTCAGAACCTCAGAGGAAGCTCAACCTTTGTTCTGCCGAGTCTTCGTCTTTCTGTTGTTCCAGTTTTTCTGTCTCCAACCAACACCACCACATCTCCACCTTTTCTTCTCTGGAATACCAGGCAGTTTTCCTGACAGGAGTCACGCTCATAAACATCACTCTTAATATATTATGGTTAGTATTTACGCAAGGAAAGCAAACTGTTAGTAACAGTGACTGAGAATTTTTGGTCTCATATCTTTACAGCATCTTCAGTGTCTTGGTTCGTCACATGTCCTGATGATGTTCCCATCTCTGGTCAGTCATGCCACCGCTGCAGGCTGGGTCCTGTTCCCACTTAATTTATTACCTCAAACATTCCCTGCTTCAGCGTGATGTTGACTATGTGGCGTGTGTCTATTTGCAGTGATGAGTACTTTAGGGCATGACTAACATGTGAACGCCAACTTGTGATCACGGTGAAATATCCATCAGTAAAGCTGTGTGTCAGTGCTGATCAGTGTGCGCGTGAATTTGTTTTCATCTTAGAAACTGGTCCGTTTCACGCTGTGTTTTTATCTTATGGAAGATAAAACCTAAATCTAGATAGCAAAGGGTCACCTTCGTTCAGCTTCTGTTTCTTACTTCTTCTCAACTGCATATAAATGGTTTTCCACTCAACTTTATACAACATGTCTCATTCACGTATTCACACAAGCACTTTTTTTCCACACCCAAGTGTTTTCTAACATTTACACATAAATACGTGTCAGAGAGCAACGTGTTCTTTCTCAGTACCTGAGTTAGAGTCACCCCATACGGCTGTATAACACGGTTCAGCCGCAGCTATATGAAATGTCAGTGATTTCAAGGCAGACCTGGAAAACCCACATAGAGGCCGGGCACATGAAGGGGATGAGCAGCCTCTATGTTAGAAGTGGCCTCAGGAGACAGAACGTGACTCAAAAACAGTTTTAATGTTGCAGTTTTCCAAAAATACAAAAATAACGGCAGCGCTGGAGTCAGGAATGCAAACGGTAGGAGTCAAGGGCAAACCACGGAGAAAGGAAGGACACAGCCGAGAGGAAAACAGCCGAGGAGACACACGATCAAGGGAGGACACAACAAGGGGCAAGAGGAGACTCAGGCAATATACACACAAGGTAAAGAACTCAGGAGACAACAGGTGGGAACAAACCAGGAATAACAGGGAAAGTCAAAGGACATATCAAAATAAAAGAGGAACTTATTCACATTGAGACATAGACTCAAATATGACACAGAATCACAAAAATGAACTAATAAACCCAAAGCTGTGGCTAACACAGAGCATAAACAGAACATAATCCTTTCTCAAAACCAAAAGGAACCATAAACCCACAAAAACTCAAAACTCTGGCTCCAAAACATGACACACAAACGAAAGACAGAAAGTAGCATCACATCCGCAGGATGGTGAATATGAAAGTCACAATAACTGGGATTTGTAATAAGTGTTTTCTTTTTTAAACATATACATATTAATCATCTCTATGTGCGTCTGTTCAAAGTTTCGTTGAGGCTGGCTAACCTGTACGCTGTGATCATTACTGCAAAATTACTTCAACTGCTGTGATAAAGCAGGAATTTGCCGGATATGGGATAAATAAAATATTTCTCAGCAATCAGTAACTAGAGTCTTAAAAGACATTGTAATCAGATCTCAGAAGTGCCTTTTATTTTTTTATTTCTTGGCCAGAGCAAATTAGCAATGATTTTAATATCACACTGACTTACGACCAATGATAGGCAAGCTAGCTAGCCTTAGATAATCATGTTAAAGCAGTACAAACTGGACACGTCGCCACTCTGCTGCAGGGCGTCTTCCATCATCTCACTACATAATTTCTTTTGTCAAGTAATCATTTCATACTTTTTAGACCTTACACCTCCTTCACTTGTCTTCCTCTGTCTTCTTTATTAAAAAATACATTAAAAAAATAAAAATATGAGCTCCTGGGTCCAGTGAGAGTTCGCAATCTCACTTCCCTGTCAGGAAGCACCTTATCTTGAGATATATGGAAGCTGAAGCACTGACAGCTGATGTGCTGGACTCGATCCAAGGGAGTCCCGCCAAGCCCATCCATGCCCCTGAGCTTTAAAGCCTCACACAGAAATGCACTTGTCATTAGCTGTGATCTTAGCCATAACATAAACTCAGCAGATCCAGCTAATGAGAACTGATTGTTTCATATGGAAAGACAGCAAACACACACACAGCGTTCTCTGCACTCATATAACAACACATCAACAGCTACGTGCTGAAACCACATGAAAACACACAGCATGTTGGCATGCTTTCATGCTAATGCAATAATCAAGTTTAGTCAACATGAGAGTTTCACAAGCAAATTATTTACTTAGGAAAATGTAATTAAAGTTCCCTGAAATCAAACAACTGAGAATAAAATTAATCCTCAATCACAAAACTAATTGAACTAAATAACTATTTTATGCCAGCTGGTAAAATCTGATGTAATTAGTTTAAAAGAGGTTTTATTTTTAATAACACTGAAACAAAAAGTGTAACAGCTGATGCATAGGATGCATGGAGAAACATCATTTTCATGATGTACACAGTCAGAGGGCTGAAAACAGAGAGCGGCAGTGAGAGGAGGCGAGGAGGAGTTGGTTGGTACACTGCATGAATCACAAAAGTGATGGGTGGAAAATGTTCACTATCCCGAGAGGGATTTAACATCTCTCCCAGCATCGAGCACATAAAGGCAATCGCTGATTTATAAGCTGCCAGGATCCCTTTATTATAGAGAGGGTTTTTATATCAAGTGTACATATGTGCGGCACTCTTTACGTCGCTGCTGCGATGCTTTAATAGAAAGAACGCTGTTTGTCTGACACTACAATCAGAGCTTTACTAACAGATTTGAGTGGGCTGTGTCTCATTGTGTGGTGTGGTGACAGCTGCCAGTTAGGCATAACTCAGGTGTGACAGAGGTGTCAGACTTAAGGCTGTAAACAGGAAATACATCACTTTGTAATGAGATTTTCTTTAAGAACAATAAAACACGAGCAGCGGTCGGAGGATTCAGAGTTGAACAGAGTCTATTTTTCATGTTTCCTACAGCTCATTAAAGCCTGCACTGAGACAGCTTTAAAAAAGTTCTGCTTATATACAAACCCCCTCATACCTAAATGACAAAATACAGTGGGTCAGTTACCAACGACTCCTCAAATGCATGTGTTTGATGAAATACTTCAAGGACGTTACTGTTTGCAGATTCGCTGGGCATGCACCTGTATTTAACAACACAGACAGCTAAGATGCCCCCTTCCATTTATATGTGAAATAAAAATAATCCAAGTAAATGCAAAATGCAGTTTTAAATAATCATTTTATGTATTAAGAGAAAAACCCTATCCAGAGTAGGGCTGGGCCATATCATACCGTTCATGGTAATACCGGTGTAATGTTGGGCAACGATAGGAAAATGAAATATGGCGATAGAATATGGGTAAAACGCGCATGCGCAGCGCCTTTGTTTACATATGCACATGGCGGCGACGCAGAATGAGAAGAGCGGATCGTTGAATGAAACAGATGAACCTGAACTGGTTTGTAAAAATGCTGCAGCTTCACTGGTGTGGAACTGGTTTAGCTTTCGTCCGTCAGATACACAACAAAGCACTATTTTTGGTAGCGCATGCTAGCGGGCCGTCGTTATTACCGTGTTGTTTGGAAAATACGGCGCACTTAAAATCAATCCTTTGATTTTTCTGAAAGTCGACAGAGCCCCTTATAATCCCGTGTGCCTTATGTATGAACTCTGGTTGTGTTTACTGACCTGGAAACGATTTTATGTGCACGGCGCTCGAAAATCTGTCAGATGTTTCAGTACGACTTTGCTGAGCTACGAAGCCGCACCGCTTGATGGATTGTCGGAGCATTACGGCTGTCGTAGGCGGAGCCTCGCGGAGTGATACGTGCTGTGCTTCAACATAATGTTATCGTATTGTGTGTGTTTAACCTCTTTTTAAGTTTTGTGGATATTATACTTGGTTATGCTGAGGATATGTCGGCCAGTTTCCACTGGAAATGCCTTTTGGTTAAACTGTCAGCGAGGAATTTGCACTGTTACATTTTTATATAACTTTAATGCACATAAAAACAGCTGCTTGTTTAAGTGAAAATGCATTGATGGGGTTTTTTTTTTTTGCACTAATAAAGTTGAGGAGTTGTAAAGTATTTTGTCTCGTGTCAATTATATCGTGAGTTATGTCGTTATCGCAAATTTTCAAATGTATATTGTGATAGATATTTTTGGTCATATCGCCCTGCTCTAATCTAGAGCTACTTGGCCATAAAAGCTGAAAGATCTCATCCAGCAGCACGTCACGATCTAAAGAACCAGCTGAGGAGCAACGTCAGTGACATCATCTGTCTGAAAGGGTCACAGAAACGTCTCTAAGGCTTTGGGAGTCCAGTGAAGCACGGTGAGAGCCCTTAGCCACACATGGGGAAAACCTGGAATAGTGCTGAACCTTCCCAGGAGCAGGAAGGTAGCTGCCCAATATATAAGTCAAGTAACAGTACATGTTATAAAGCAACAGAACAGGTCAGTCTCCTCTGTCATCACTGTTCTGAACAACACAATGTTCCTGAGCACAAACACAAGAGATGGGCAGTTCATTTTCCCACATGAGAAACTGAGGAGGGCTGCACCAATCAGCTGAACTCACATCTGCTCAGTATTCATTTTATCTCTTTATAAGGTGATTGGTGCTTCCCCACCTCTTACTTGAAAGGTCACTGGTGTCAGTAACAACAACCAGTTCCTGAAAATAATGCTGAGCTCCACTGAGGCTTGCATGAGAGCTTAGCTCCAGCTGACACTTTACACCTGCGCATTTACATAAAGCAAAGTTCCTCTGCTGCAGCGCCGAACTCCTCATGTCAAAAAGTTTTCCTTTGTGATGAAATCTTGGCCTGCTGAAACAATCCGTGCGTCTTGATGCAACAGGAGGATATCAGCCTGTCTGAGATTGAAAAATAAAATACTCTGAGATGAGAAACTGCAGCCCAGAGGTGGTTATCAAGTCAAGAATGCCAAGTCAGAAGCGCTGTGGAAACTTCTTCATGAGGTGTTTCAGGGAAAACAAACTTCTGACGAGTCTCAGAAGCACAGCGGCGCACGCGTCAGTCTGAGATGGACCGTGTTTGATCTTACTCCATCAATTAAAACACACAGCTGTTCATCTTATCTTTGTATTTCAGCAGGGCCTCCGCTGCTGATCAGAGCACCGTTTGAACATGATGTTTGATAATCATGCGAGAACAAATTTTAGTAGTCACGCTCGCTCTCACACTCCAGATCAGTGTCCAGTTGGCAAGTAAACTTACATCATCCTCGTTTGTTTTTGGCATTCATTTGTTTTGGAGCCAAACTTCATTCACTGGACTCACTGGAAGCAAATACACATGTCCACATACTAGCACTAGCACTTCTTTAGCGTCATCAAAAACTTCAGGGAAATCATCGTTCTTATTTTGTTTGCATGGATTTTCTTCAAGTGCTCCAACAGTCCAAAGGCACTGAGGTTCAAACTGGTATCATCATTTTGCATATAATCACAGAGCTTATTTTTACTTTTGGTGCATTATTTCATGCCGTGAACAATATCATCGAGACCACAGAGAGTCAACGACATCCAGTGCCTCCAACTGACGACGGGCGATGTCATGTCAGCAACTTACAAATCTCACCTTTCTCAGCTTGGAGGCGAGCAATTAAAGCAGCTACCAGCGAAAGCAAATGATACGCCCATTGACACTCGATAGGGTATTAAACACATTATAGGGTTACCTAGGCAACTGGAGAAGTTCTGCTAGTCTAACCCTAACCCCAAAAATTTCTTGTGCCATTTAACAATGTGCTATAAATAACAGCACAACAGGTGAACATCAGAAATATTTTAAATGGATGTATTCTTACATTTAGTGATGAGTGTTTAAGTCGATCCTAGTGTTGCCTCGTTAAGAAACAAAATAGTTCGGTATTGGAACAGACACATAAAACCAAGGTATGACAAATGGAAATATTAGATCCTCAGTAATAGACTGAGTTTATGTAGATTATGTCCATCCACCCAGCCATCCACCCATCCATCTACCCATCTGCCGCTTATCTGAGTTCAGATGGTAGAGACGAGTCTGAGGAAAGATGCCCAAACTTGCCTCTCCCTGGTCACCTCATGCAGTTCGTCCAGGTGACACCAAGGTGTTCCCAAGCTAGCCAAGAGCCATAATCTCTCCATCACATCCTGGGTCCAACCTCCAGTAGGACACTCCCAAAACACCTCGCCTAAGAAGCATCCAGGAGCCATTCACATCAGACGCCAGAACCACCACGCCTGGCTCCTTTCAAATGTAGATTATGTCACCATTACATTTATATTTTATATAACAATACAAATATTGTTTTTTATGCTTTCTTGATATTTATAGCAATATTCCGCAAACTGTTGCATCTAAACATTGATCCAGGCCAAGAAACCATTAGTCTTACTTTATACCGCTGCCGGGTCCTCTGCAGTCTACGATTGTACAAACCCTCTGCTTCGTGTCCAAGGTGCCCAGCGTACGTGATGTGTGTTTACGAGCATGTTAGTAGAGAGGGAGATTGTTTCTGAAACTGTGATAAAATGCTCGTCTGGACAGAGACTGTTTTAATATGGATGTAATTGACCGGCAACCCAGTCTCTCCACAGTGCTAGCTGGGTTAAGCTCCAGCCCCCAGGCAATCTCCAAGCAAAGTGAGTATGGCCAATAATTGGATGGATTTATGGTGGTGTTAGATTAAAAGTCACAGGAACACCAAAGTGATTACAACTCACCCGGAGGGGCCATTCCTAAACGGAACAAACTTCACGGGAAAAGCCGAGGGTTTGCCAAAGTCTGTAAGATTCATCCCAAGCCCAAATGGATCAGAACTGACATCTCGAGCCAATAAAAAAAGAATAATTCATGAGTGTAATTTATTATCATTATCTCCCTAGAATCCATACTGCCACAAGTTTCATGTCCACTGTTGTAAGACGACATTTACCAAATAAATCAGAGCACGTGGGCGCGTCTGTTTTTCCAACCTCTCTGAGACTTGCCAAATTGCAAAAGTATTGATTTCAAAAAGCAGAGACCTCTAATAAAGTTCATACATTTTTAAACCAGACTGAAAGTGTCAGCATCAGATGATTAAAAACAAAAACCCGAGCAAGGGGGAACGCATGGGCGTTCGGCTGGCTGGGAACAGCGCTGCCTGACTCATTATTCTTAGTCACCTCCACAGCTTTCTTTATGAGAAGGATGCTTTGCAGCTTTTGCCTTTATGAGATATCGTACAGAGTGGAGAGGGAGCACAGTCTCGCACTATACCTCCTTAACAAATATATTAGTATCATAACATCTGACTGCAATACTCATTTTACAGTAATGATTAGAAATGTTTTTCACTGATGAGGCTGTTCAGCGTGCCTCCATAGCAGCTTAGTAGCATTCATTATTGTCCTACTATTTACCAATTACAGTATGATCTTCATTCATCACCATGAGCTTCATTTAATATAATTGGACTTTTGCAGCATTATAGTCTCTGTGATGCCGTTACTAAGAATACTGTGACCGAACGGATGCATAGCACGCGTTAGTCTCGCTGCAGAGCTGAACCGTGAGCTGCTCGGCAAGTTCAAAGTTCTAATTCCTCATTTTCCTTCTTAATGTAAAAATGACTGCAAGTGTCTCCTTTGACCTTGGGACCAAACTCAAGTATTAATAATGCATTCTGAAATGTCAAAATCTTCCTCAGGCTTCACAGGAAGAAAACCAACCTCTTTTATTCTGAGCAGAGTTTCTCAAAGTCAGAAAGAGCAACAGTTGGAACAAACAGTGAGGAGCCTTCTAAAGAGTCTGTTGTCACTTATGGCCTTGAAAAACTAATTATTCTATCACGCCAGTGTCAGAGCAATCAGAGCGCTGCGATGACGCTCCTACATCTCCATTGTTTTGATAAGGAATGAGAAAAAATTGTCACATTTTTTATTAATGTCTGAATTTCATTCATGCATAAAAGCCTGCCACTGACAAAGCAACATACATTAACCAGCATGGATGCTAATTTGTATGTAGACGAGATACAGCCCCACGACACACTTCAACAGATCAAACAACATTAGCATCCTGCGCCTCGTGCGTATCGCAGTAATATCTCGCTGTCTTCGCAGCGAGAAATCCATCTGAGAGGCAGAGCGAACAACACGGAGATGAGCTTGAGCAGTGACCCGTTAAAGTGTACTACAAGAACGCATTATAAACTATGGGGTATGAGCATCGAGCACCGAGTCAAAAGAGGATGACCAACAGGGGAAATCTAATTACCTCTTAAATGATCTTGTTGCATTTTAATGTGACTGAACTCCACGGCGCTGGAGAGGCAGTGCAGGCCAGAGACGCAACCAACAGATCATTTTATCACTCCAGAATGCAACTAGGCAGAATTTAATAAAGACAGTGTACTGGTGTGAGCACAGTGCTCTCATGCATAAAAACTGTTTTCTCATCAGTGGCAGTGCTGTTAATTCCTGCTGAAGTTCAGTTTAAAGACCGATCGCGTTGCACAGAGAACTTCAAGTTAGCGGGACATCAGCTTCTGGAATTTTTTACGTGACTCTGTTTTAAGACCTTCTCTGCTATAATTAGATCCAAGTTTTCATGACTAAACGCCCATAAATTGCAACTTGAATGAACTTCTTGACAATCAACAATCCACCTGACAGTGATCAGTGGTCAGCTACGTTTTGGCTGCTGGCTTTATGGGTCGCCACATCAGATCTGCCTCCATCTCACCGTCTCCCGGTGTAACATGGTAGACTAATGTGCCTGTATTAATTCATCTCCATATTATTGTGTGAAGTTGCACTGGGTTGGGAGTGGTTGTGTGTGTGTCACATTTCTGGTGAGCCAATGTGGTTGGACTAATTAGAGGCAGGTGTAATTGATCGCACTGATTCACTAGTCTACTGGTAGCCCACACTACAAACACTGCTGTGATATTTTGTCTCTCTGTGCAGGTATGTAATGTGATGAAACCTGATATGTTCGGGATGGATGGGTTGTGCGCTGTGAATTATATAGTGATGGTGTTATTTTGTCTCTCTGTGCAGGCCAGGGCCTATTATATGCCGCAGCTTAAAGGCAGCTGAGTTGCGGAGGCTGGAGTGACCACTGGCTCTCTACTTACAGGGTGGTGGGTCTCAGAGGACAACTGCTAACCCTGTTCAAGTCAACATGTGGAGTGCAACTGGCGTTGTGGCATAGCTGGCTCTGACCTTGGACTGTGTGTTTGTACTAGATCTGCAAATGGGACACTGGACTGTTTTATCTTTTGATTATTGTGTCAATAAATTACCTTTTAGAATTTTATTGACTGCCATCTTTTTGCCCACGGCTGAGACGGTTGATCAGACCTAGAATCTTTTTGTGTGTGTCACACCAACCCTCTCCATGCCCTCCTTCACCTTCCTCTTTTCCTCCTGCCTGCAGCTCCATCTTTGTCATCCTTTGTCTGATGCATCCATTATCCATCCTCTGCACATGTGCAAACATCTCAATCTTGTCTCTCTCTCTCTCTCGCTAACACATTTCCATCTCCATCCTCCTTCACCCTGACCTGCTGCACATCCTTTCAAGTTCGGACTCTGTCTAGTATATAGAGTTGTCCTTTGGTGTCCAACTTTACATACTACTCTTTATTGTACAACTCCCAGTACTCATGTCTGCTTTTTTTATTTCCTTTGTTAAGAATCCCACTTATTCTTGCTAACCTGTAATTAATTGTCATTTGCATTTGTATGGGACTTTTTTTTTTACCTTCTTTCTAGAAAATGAGGTTTACGGTTATTCACAGGGCTGAAAACCTGTCGTTTACCCACACAATCTTCTTAAGTATCCTCTATTCTGAACAAGCAACAAACATCACCTACACACTAGAAGACGTAGAAGAGACTTTGAGAAGCATTAAGAGGCTCTGGTACTCTCTCATAGACCAGTCTGAGGGAATTTGTAGGTTCGCTCTTCCTTTTGAGATTATTTCGTATAATTATTCTGGTAAAAACTGTTGAAGAGAGGAACTGAAGCAGCTTTGTCCTTTGTGCATGCAGAGGTTTGTTCTGAAAAACCAGCCCATTAGAAAAAGCAATAGACACAGCACTGACTGACAGCACATCCGTGTTGGTTGTTGATGATCTTCACATGACTGAACTCTACTATCTGTGTGGCCAAAACAAAAACAAAATGTATATAAGTATAATATTCAACATCTGATTTTATCGAATTGTCAATAAAACAGAACTTAGGCGGCTCTGAAAAGAAACTGTAACAAAGTTTGTAACAGAGTGGATATGAGATATTTTTTTATTACAAAATGTAAAATAAATTTTATTTTGGGCCATTTTTTCATGTGTCACAGTTTATAAGCTGCTAAGCTGCAGAACAAATATTGCAGCTTCTTTGTATTTAGGATGGGCAGGTTTAGCGTTACCACGACAACATGACTTTTTATTCCATTGTTGAAAGTTTTATTGGCTGTCCTCAGTTGACTCAATTTTCATAACTTTTGGTCCCTCCATTTCTTCTGATGCAATTCAAAATATATTTTCTTTTGGTTATTAGACACAGCTAAACACAAACTTCCTGTCAAAGCCAATGTTCCAGCTCCACCTGAACTGCACGACTCTGATTACATCCAGAAGAAAAGAAACGAAAACACCGGGGAAATAAGCTGAACAAACAAAACCTACAACATTCCCGCTTCGATCTATTATAAAGAGCACATACTTGCACAACTCTCACATGAGACAGTTTTTGCAATTAGAGCCCCCACTGTGCTTCTTTTAAGTGCTTTATAGTATACGTGAGATCAAATTTCCGTTTTCAAAGCGATAATACATGAATGGTAGGAGCACTAATAAAAAAATCAATGTGTGAGATATAAAAAGAGCATTAAGAGGATTCATATTTCCTGTGAGAATTTCATACAGGAGATCACGTTTCCATCACAAAAGGAAATACGCCACTAAGCAGGATTTAGCTTCTCATTTCCTCTGGTTAGGAGAGAGTGATTAGCGCCAGCCACACAAGGCTGGGAATATGCCAAGTATGTTCAGCACACTGCATACTTCAATCTAATGCCGGTCCATTTAGCTGATCACATTGTATCATTAGTCTGCTTTGTATCAGAGGTCTGCTCCCAACCAATCACTGAAGAATCTGGTTATTTTTAAGAAAATGGCCTCAAAGCAGTATAAAAAAACTTTACTCTGTCTGGCTGCAGAAATGATTAATGCGGGCATCATATTAACTCTGAGCAAAAGCCTGAACTTATGAGCCACAGCATTAAACCCACTGACAAGTATGTAACATTTATCTCATTAAAGTGCAGTGATTGGCTGTTATGTGACATGTGGCAGCCTCTCCCCAGAAGGTTCACTGCAAGAGCTGCTGGGAACAGGCTGTGAACCATAACAACAAACCCCAAAGGACTGTTTTTCAGTCAGATCTGCCCTCAGTCGTCACATCCAGTTTCAAGAGACCACGGAGGGCATCGCTGTGGCTCACTTGGTCGAGCTGGAGCTTTTCCCACTATTCTGTCTACTGCCCAATCAAATCAAGATAAAAATCTCATAAAACTTAAATATTTAAATAGACTTTGCTAACTACTGGGTAAGATCACGGTGGCTTCAATTTGTGCAACATCTCTAAAGTTAGAAATATCCTGTCTCAGAGTGACGCTGAAAAACTAGTTCATGGATTTATTACTTCCAGGCTGGACGACTGTAATTCATTATTATCAGGAAGTCCTAAAAACTCCCTGAAAAGCCTTCAGCTGATCCAAAATGCTGCAGCAAGAGTCCTGACAGGGACTAGAAAGAGAGCAGATTTCTCCTGTTTTGGCTTCCTGTTAAATCCAGAATTCAAAATCCTGCTCCTCACATACAAGGTCTTAAATAATCAGGCCCCATCTTATCTTAATGACCTTGTAGTACCATATCACCCTATTAGAGCGCTTCGCTCTCGCTCTGCAGGCCTACTTGTTGTTCCTAGAGTATTTAAAGTAGAATGGGAGGCAGAGCCTTCAGTTTTCAGGCCCCTCTTCTGTGGAACCAGCTTCCAGTTTGGATTTAGTAGACAGACACTATCTCTACTTTCAAGATTAGGCTTCAAACTTTCCTTTTTGCTAAAGCATATAGTTAGGGCTATATATGCCAATCTCAGTTCTTCCTGATTAGCTTCCACAGAGGAGACATGGATGTTCCCTCTCATAGAACCGACAGATCTCTGCGAGTTGGGTGCAAGTTGATATAATTTTGAAGGCTCATCATCTGTCCTTGGAAACAATGTTTTACAGTCACAGTGAATTTCTGCTGCGATTTCAAGTGTGAACAATGTCATTGTTGCAGAGATTACGGCTGGTCTGGTAGAGAGAAGCTGAGCCTATCATTATGAAATCACTGTGGAGGAACGCGTTTGTTCTTTGATTCTGTTTGAGATAAATAGAAAAAGCTTAGTAATGAGAAAGGAGACTTTAATAAATGAATCGTGTATTAAGTACGTCACTAACGGTCTTAAACTTCCACCTACTAAGCTATAAAGAATACGAGTGCTTAAAGATTGGCCGTTCACCTTGAAGAGATCCGCGTTAGTGCAGCTTGTGCAGGCCAATCATGTGACTCAAGTTTCCTCCTCTAGCACTTTATTAAATTTGAAAGACTGGAATGACCTAAAATGCCCCTTAAATCACATTCACAGCCATAACAGGCCAATTTCATACACATAAACCTCTGCAGCTCCACACAATCTACTGCCTGTCAGGTAGAGGAAATAGGGGCCACGGCAAACAGCGACAACAGGGAGCCAGACGGACAGGTAGACAGACAGATTAGCAACGGGAGATTTGACCTTAGCAGAAGGCGCAGCAGATAAAAAAAGATGCTGAGATGGATGCCCTCCTCAGATTGATCTCAGTCTTAGAAAGATGAGTATCTCTTAAGAGGAAAATGACAGCACCATCTGTGGAGATGATTGAGTCGATGACTTAGCCATTGTTCTTTTTTATGAATAGCTCTCCATTTTTCAACCCGCCAAAGTGTGATTACAGTGCTCAGCTTGGGTTTGTAGAGACACACCAGGGCTTCGGCGTACGTTCACCTGGACTGTCCTGATCTCACAAAGAAATGCCAAACAACGACGCCGTTCTCAAAGTAGAAGTACAAAGTCAATCAAAGGCCTGGTCGCTGTGGTGACATTGCAACGATCTCAAGGCAGTTGGAACCGCAGTGCCCACGAACACAATAACATTCAAGCCCCCTGCTCAAGAAGGCACATGCACAGGCTCACCCGAGTTTACTGGTGAAGATCTAAATGATTGAGAGAAAGCTTAGGAGAAAGTGCTGTGGGCAGAGGAAGCAGAAGGAAGAGAGATGCTGAGCATGACCCAAAGAACGCCGTCCCCACAGCTGAGCGCAGAGGTGGAAACGTCATGCTTTGGGACTAAAGGTACAGGTCGACTTCACCACATCAAACTTTGCAGCGTAAAATCTTGGATGGTGTCCTTTTCAGGGATGTGCTCATCTGTTTATCTATTCGCCCTCCTGATGCTGATTCTTCAAACAACCTGGGCACGGGTGCAAAACCAGTACAGTGTTTTAACTGTGGCTCTGTCCGGTGGCTCTTCACTCACTCACTAATGTTTAGAGCAGAAACCGGCATGTTTCGAGTCTTTAATAATGTTGGAACAGAGCAGAGCCAAGCTGAACAGAACATACCACAGAGTATCAGAGGGAGGGAAAGCCCTATACAAGATCGGTCTGCCATGAAAATGTCTCTGTTTGGCTTTTCTCAGCAGTACACACAGAGTTCTTTCACGTGTTAATAAAAGGCCTGTCAAAAATGCAGCTACTAAGGGAATGGAGCGATCTGAAGGGCGTTCACAGGATCTTACAACATGTAACACTAATGTAAATAAATACCTGCAGCCCCACGGAGCCTGCAGAAATGTGATACACCCACTCATGCACGTGACAGTAGCAGTATCTTATTAACACAGCCAGGTTATGATCTGATGGTAAATGGGTTTGGTGTTCTTCTTTGTAAATGGTAAATGGCCTGTATTTATATAGCGCTTTACTAGTCCCTAAGGACCCCAAAGCGCTTTACATATCCAGTCATCCACCCATTCACACACACATTCACACACTGGTGATGGCAGCTACATTGTAGCCACAGCCACCCTGGGGCGCACTGACAGAGGCGAGGCTGCCGGACACTGGCGCCACCGGGCCCTCTGACCACCACCAGTAGGCAACGGGTGAAGTGTCTTGCCCAAGGACACAACGACCGAGACTGTCCAAGCCGGGGCTCGAACCGGCAACCTTCCGATTACAAGGCGAACTCCCAACTCTTGAGCCACGATCGCCCCGATTGGGCAGGTCAGTTGTAAAAGACACATTTCAGTTTTAAACAGCGCCACTTTGTAATTATGCAGACTCAAACTCAGGGTTAAAAGGTTTCAAACCACAGAGCCACACACAGTCTCCAACAACTTCTAACAACAGAGACCACCCTCACACTTCAGCTGCCTCTCATTGTTCAGAACAGACGTGTTGTTTGGGGAGAAAAACCTGCTCTTGTACCGTAATTTCAGTAAATGTTTTTCTTTTTGTGCTCGTTTCAGACTCTAATTTTCGCTGCGTTCGGTAGATGGTCAGTCAATCAATCAGTCTTTATTTATAAAGCACTTTTCATACAGAAAATGTAGCACAAAGTGCTTTACATAGTTAAAAGCAGCCCACCCCACCCTCCAACTCACTCCCCACACTCTCATTAACATAAATGATGTGAATACACACATATCCCCCCCCCCCACACACACAACACACACGCGCACACTTAAAGAGTAAAAATTGGGCTGGGTTCACATGAGCCAAGTGAGGAAACACTATAACAGGGAGCCGTCTGCACCGGGAGCCGGTCACAGACCGCAGCCTCCAGGCTGGGCACACAGCAGGAGGGAGGCAAAGGAGCCCCCCAGCCAGGCTGAGAGGACCCCAGAGACCCAGCAGCCACGGTCGATCACAGCCCCGGTGCAGAGAGCGCCCTCTGAGGAAACACTGGAGATATGACACAATAGGATATATACAGGGTAAAATGATAAAATAAATAAGAACAGGATACAATATAAATATAAATATAAATATAAATATAAATAGAGTAAGAAGATTAAAAAATGAATAAGAATAAAATCAATAAATATTAGGTAAAGCCTAAATTAATAATAGAATAACAGGATAGAATAAATAAGCATAAAATAAATAAACGTTAAGTAAAAGCTAAATTAAAAAGGTGGGTCTTGAGCCTGTTCTTAAAAACATGTACGTTCTCTGCGGCCCTGAGCTCCTCCGGCAGGCTGTTCCACAGACGAGGACCATACCACTGAAAAGCTGCCTCTCCGTGAGTATGTGTCCTGACTTTAGGGACAATCAAAAGGCCAGTACCAGAGGACCTCAGGGTCCGCGAGGGTTCGTATGGTAAAAGCAGATCTGAGAGATAAGAAGGCCCAAGACCATTAAGACATTTACTGTTTATGCTGAGTCTGAGTCTGCAGAGGGTCCCAGTGATGTGGAAGACATCATGCCTCGTCCCTGTACCAAAGACGCCACGTCCCAGTGGCCCCCAGGATTACAGGCCCGTGGCACTGACCTCCCACATCATGAAGACCCTGGAAAGGCTCATCCTGGACCAGCTGCGACCCATTGTAAGACCACATCTGGATCCCCTTCAGTTCGCTTATCAGCCTCGTCTCGGAACTGAGGACGCCATCATCTACCTGCTCAATCGTGTCTACACCCATCTGGACCAGCCGGCGAGCACTGTGAGGGTCATGTTTTTTGACTTTTCCAGTGCTTTCAACACCATCAGGCCGACCCTCCTGGGTGATAAGTTAGCAGCGATGCAGGTGGATGCTTCTCTGGTGTCCTGGATTGTTGATTACCTGACAGGAAGACCACAATATGTACGTCTCCCACAGTGTGTGTCTGACAAGGTGATCAGCAACACAGGGGCACCACAGGGGACTGTCCTCTCCCCCTTCCTCTTCACCCTCTACACCACAGACTTCAGCCACTGCACAGAGACCTGCCATCTTCAGAAGTTTTCTGATGACTCTGCGGTGGTTGGATGCATCAGCAGGGATGATGAGACAGAGTACCGGGCTGTGGTCGACTCCTTTGTCACGTGGTGTGAGCAGAATCATCTGCAGCTCAACGTGGCAAAGACCAAGGAACTGATCGTGGACTTCAGGAAGACCAGGAAACACTTGACCCCTGTTTCAATCCAGGGGGTCAGTGTTGACATTGTGGAGGACTATAAATACCTTGGAGTACACATTGACAATAAACTGGACTGGGCTAAAAACACCACAGCACTTTACAGGAAGGGCCAGAGTCGTCTCTATTTTTTGAGGCGACTGAGGTCCTTCAACATCTGCCAGAAAATGCTGAGGATTTTCTATGAGTCTGTTGTGGCCAGTGCGATCCTCTATGCTGTTGCATGCTGGGGGAGCAGGCTGAGGGTCGCAGATGCCAACAGACTTAATAAACTAATCCGTAAGGCCAGAATGTTGTGGGGATGGAGCTGGACTCCCTCAAGGTGGTGTCGGAGAGGCGGATGCTGTCCAAGATAAAGACTATGTTGGATAACACCTCCCACCCACTCCATGACATGCTGGTCAGTCACAGGAGCTCGTTCAGTGAGAGACTGAGATTACCAAAAAGCACCACTGAACGACACAGGAAGTCTTTCCTGCCTGTGGCCATCTCCCTGTACAACGCATCCACTTAACACACTGTTTGCTGCTACAGCTACACATGTTTCTTTTCCAACTATTTATTTATGAGTGAAGTATGTATGTGTATATATGTATATATTGTACTATTCTTATTCTTAGTTAGTGTATTGTCTGTCTTGTCTTAATGTTGGTTTAAAATGGAGCACTGTAACAAAAAATAATTTCCCCCAGGGATTAATAAAGTATCTGATTCTGATTCTGATTCTGAAAAACCAATAAAAGAACTTTAAAATCGATCCTGAAACACACGGGGAGCCAGTGCAGCGATTCTAAAACCGGTGTAATGTGGGCCCGCCCTCTGGTCTTCGTCAGCACACGAGCTGCCGAGTTTTGCAAGAGTTGTAAAGTTGAAATATTCTTCTTAGGAAGACCAGAGAGCAGGGCATTACAGTAATCAATGCGACTGGTAATAAAAGCATGCATCAGCATCTCCGTGTTGGCCCGAGAGAGAATAGGGCGGACTCTGGCTATATTTTTTAGATGATAAAATCCAATTTTGGTTACATGTTTAACATGTGGGATAAAACCAAGCTCAGAGTCAAAAATAACACCCAGGTTTTTCACTTGTAGCGAAGGACATAGTGAAAATGCCTCTAATTTAGACAAGAGTTTCTCTCTCTGAGCCTCAGGACCGACAATTAAAACTTCAGTTTTGTCCTGGTTAAGCTGTAAAAAGTTTTCTGCCATCCAAGATCTTATATCCAAGATACAGTTAAAAAGGGCATCCATTGGTCTGGTGTCATCAGGAGACACGGAGATGTACAGCTGCGTGTCATCAGCGTAACTGTGGAAGTTCACTCCATGCCTCCTGATGACACCGCCGAGAGGCAACATATACAAATTAAAAAGTACAGGGCCTAGAACCGACCCTTGAGGCACACCACATGTCATTCTATGGATCTTAGAGGAGCATGTATCCATACTCACCATAAAAGTTCTGTCAGAGAGACAGGAAGTGAACCAGCTGTGTACAGCACCAGAGAGGCCCACCATGTGTTTCAGTCTGTTTAAAAGAATAGTGTGGTCTACTGTATCACAGGCTGCGCTTAGATCCAGCAGCACCAGGACTGAGAGCTTTTGGGCGTCCCAGTTACATCTAAGATCATTTAAAACCTTTAGGAGAGCCGTCTCTGTGCTGTGGGTCACCCTAAATCCAGACTGGAATATCTCCAGGATCACATGGACTTATATTTTAGGGCACTGTTCAAAGATCACCTGCAGAACTTTTCTCTTCCATCTGGGCAGTTTTGCGATTGCAGCCTCGTGCTGAAGATGCAAAAAAGAGAATTATTGATTTACACAAATTGGGAAGACTCTGTGAACCCGACTGGATTCAAACCCAGAAGCTGCTGTGCAGTAACACTGCCACCCACCTTGCATCTATGCTGCCCCTCGTGCTTTGTGCAAGCACAACTTCACTGTTCATTTATGTGCATGAGCTGCTGCATTTGAAAATAAATACTGCAGGTGTCTAATATCCAACAATCAAAAAAAGATTGATCGATTTCAAAAGATACCATAAGCTACAAAAACTCAGAAGACTTGAACTGCAAATTATTAAAACAATTGCTTCAAAGAGGATTCAGGAAATTGTGTAATGTTTATCTCTCTATTAAGGCAGTAAGAAAACAAAGAGGAGCGTTTCCTCAAGGTGCACAGCCAAACATTAAAGCAGTGGCACTTCATTATTTACGTTTCCTAACGTGGAATAAAAGAGTTTCACAGCAGACACCGAAGGAATGCTGGGAATGTTACAGCATTTCTGTGCGTGCGTGGACTCACATGCACACGCAGACTTTATAAAGACACCCTGCTGTTCACAGCTCATAGCTCTGGGAAGTGTGTGCATGTGAGTGTGCGCTAGTGTGTGTTTAAAGGGTTTTTTCCACCTGAAGACACAAAACACCACCTCCTCCCTCCTGTTGCTGCTTCAAACACACACACACACACACACACACACAAATGTGCTGCAGGTGCATCACTCATCACATTAATCGCACTGTATGCACACACATGCGTCAAACACACAAAGATAATTTTCTCAAATATTCCCAAAGGCATCTGGGATTTGAATGTGGACAAAAGGATGGAACACAACTGTGTGTACTTTGTGTGTGGTGGTGGTGGTGGTGTGATGGGCTTACTGTTCTGTAATCTGCTCTTGGATCCTCGGGGAAGTTGAATTGCAACACCTGATTATCTCGGAGCCGGAGCATCAACAAGAAAGGTAATTCCCTGGAGACAGATTGAAAGTCTTTCTCGTCTCTCTCTCTTTTCCTTAAATTTCTTCATCCTGTCTCACTCGCCTTTTATCTTTTTTCTCAATCTCTCCCCCTCCGACACGTAGACACACACTTTCTCCCTCTTCTCTACAAACACACGGCACTCTTGTCTAAACCACCTCTTTTCCTCCAGCATCCCTGTTTTACCCTCCCATTGCCTCCTCCTGCTATTCTTTCTCATGTTGCCCTCCCATCCCGTCCCTTCAGTCCTCCTCTCTTCCACTTCTCTTTCATCATTTTATTTAAGAGGCACAGCAGTTTGATGAAGACTGCTCTGATAATTCACTGACATAATTCTGCTGTCTTTTCATTTTCTCCATTACTGCATGAAATGGGCTGAACCGGTTCGAGGGACCTGTGTCTGAGGAAGTCTTTTCCTGCGTGTTTCATATGTGAAACACAGCCCATCAGCAGCAGGAAAGCTGTTCACTGCCGTGCTGTGACCTCTTCTGTGCTGTTCACCTTGAGGAGAATTAAATTCCACTTCCCCTCAGATTCAATTTGCCGCTCGTACGAGGCCCCGCCTCAAACGTCGAGAAGTCGCAGCGTTCTCAAACCCGAGTGTGCAGAGAGATTTCATTGTGTCCGCCGGAGTGAGTGACGGCTCGTCAGGACGGCGCCGAGTTGTGTCGCCGCAGCAACAATAGCCTTTCGATAGCAGCACCTCGCTTCATTTCGCTTCCATTACATTCAATCATCGTTCCTCTTCTAGAAGTGCATTTTTCTGTTGAAGTCACAGCAATCTGTGTGCGCTCAAACAGTTTCCTAACATCATTCATATTTCAACTGAGGGAAGCAGGACTGGAAAGTGTTTTGGTCTCTGAAAGGGCCTGTGTGCTGTTTGGAAACACACATCCACATACCTGCGTGTATAATGAGCATCCATAAATGCCCGCTTTGTTAAAGCTTCAAATTCACAAATCCCCGATGCAGCGTGTGCGCTGACTGGATCAGAAACTGCCTGTTTCGGGTCAGCGTGCAGGGTGGGTTAGGTCCACATCGTTAGGTCTCTATGTGAAAGTTTCGCCTGTTTGGCTAACACAGGTGGAACTGCTTGTGTTTCCTGGGATCAGTAACAGCGAGGCTGGTTCTACATAAGAGCACACAGCTACAGCAGCAGTTACTTCATGCAACATGTTGCATAATCATGAGGTTTCTAACCCCCACAGTAACCTCACCGATTACTGAAATAAGCCATAAAAAAACGGGATGCAATGTGAGAGACATGAAGAGCTTTTAAGTCATCAGGTCACGAGTTTGACACCCCTGGTTTACTTGCATGGGTTTTTGTGATTTTGATTAACTTGTCACGGCTGCGATGACAGACGAGTGAGGACCCAAGATGCAGGCACTGCTGATGTGAGTGAGCTTTATTGTGGGGAAGGACATAAAACAAAAGGTGAGGATGTCGAGAACAGAACTGAGAAATAACCTAAATTGGGAAAAACTACGAACTAAACAACAAATCAGAACACAAGGAGACGGAGCGTGGAGGTACATGAAGAATGACAGCATCGAGGAACACAGGGAGACTCGGGGAGACAACACAGACGGACCAGCAACAAGCAAAACGAAACACAGGAGCAATCAGGGAATCACAGCTGGGAGAAATCAGGGCTAACAAGACTAGGGAAGCAAACCCAGACACGTTCACATAAGACACTGACCTTCAAAGTAAAACAGGAAACATAACACAGCAACGCGAACCTGACACAGAGACACGAAAAAGGCATAACACTAAACACAGGGAAGGCATACAAACAAAACCCAAGACAGAAATCAGGAGACAATAAAGAACCTAGGAAGCAAGAAATACAGAAACCAAACAACAGAAACACCAAGTCAATGAATACAACACACAGAACCAAACCCACTGGGTCACTAGACCCGGGTACCCTAACATAACTTGGTGAGAAATTAACAAAAACCCATATGGAACCACTGAGAGTCTATCATCCATCCAGATAGTTGGTAAATGGATGTATTAGACCAGCGGTCTCCAACCTTTTTTGCGCCACGGACCGGTTTATGCCCGACAATATTTTCATTGGTATGCGTGCCTGCCTTTCCATTCCTGTGTCCTCCTGTCAGTAACTGTATTTTCATCCACCTGTTAATGAGCAAAAAACAATTTGAAAAATTGAAAATTAAATATAACTTTCTATTTTTAACTCCGTCTGCTCTCAATACATTATTGCTGTCTCTCAGACCATCCATTTCCACACTATAAGGGTCCATACTTAGATAAACCTTTATACTGATGGTCACACGGGCTATAAGTATGGCTATATGAACCGAGTGTATGGAGTTTTTTGGGAATTTATGTGGAATCAATGAACCTGTTGAATTCAGAAATAAATAGCCAACTTTAGAAGAGAAGAGTTATTGCATATGAATATTCCATTCAGTTTTATTTATACAGTGCCAAATCACAACAGCAGCCCCAACAATCAGATAACCCCCTTTGAGGATGCACTCGGTGATGGTGAGAAGGAAAAACTCCCTTTCAACAGGAAGGAACCTCTGGTAGAACCAGGCTCACACTGTAGAGATGAATAAGTAAATGTAAAGCAGTTATTCAAAGGTTGAACTGTCACTTGTCTGCAACCTTTACCCTAAAATGTTTGGTTTGCAGCCTTTTTCCTTTTTTTGCTGACTTCATCTCTGTGTCCTAACCAGAAGGACTGGAGCTGTCTAACATGCCATTTTAATTACCATGACATATTAAACATAACCAGCTATGCTAATGAGGTCACTCATTTAGCTAATTAATGCACTAATTAGAAAATATTTCAATGTCTGCACGTAACTCGGTGGTGATACTTAAATGAGCTCCGTAACCCAAAAGCACAAAGGAGTTCCTTAGAAATAAGTGTGTCCTCATTAAAATCTGGTGCACAACGCGAGCAGACACGAGCGCAGATGTGATCAAGATGCACGTCAGAAAAATCGGAGGGAAAAGCTTCTCTGTGAGCATGCGGCCGAACCCAAACAGTTCTCGGGCCTCGCTCACCAGCGGTCCGCCGTTTGTCTGACGCGAGGCAGCTGCTTTGTAGCACCGAACGCTGGAACAGAACAGCCGAAGGGCACCGAGTACTTCACTGAGCCACAGTGAGGAGCCAGCACCTGGGGGAGATCCACCGAACACAGCCTACCTGCACAGGTCTGATTACACACACTGTGATAAATTATGCACTAAAAATAAATGACCAATAGTGGCGTCGTGCATTTTTCATTATGCAGAAATTAAACTGGAATTAATTAATCACAGCAGCCTCGAATATAAAGACAAAAGTCATAACAGGGAGCGATGAGACCTGTTAGCACGAACAGGAGAGTCGCTCAGTGAAAATTACCTTATAACGATGAAGATTACCTGCAGCGTCTTGCTCCAGAGTAATGCAGACTGGAGCAGACTGGGATCAAACCACCAACCTTCCAATTAGTCCTACCTACAGGTACACAGAAACCCTAACTCTGCGCAGTAAAGCTAAAGTCATGTAATTATTACTTTTTATAGGGACTAAATCCTTCTTTTTCTTTTTAATTAAAGGTTATTAATATCATTTTAAAGTAACCACCATCACACCGTTAACTACAGATTTATCTTGTGTATCTATTTCTGTCAGTTTTACTTTTCCTGACAGTAGAAACACAAACACAAAAGCTCGATCTACAGACAGCTCGGGTTCTCATCTCCTCCTCAAACCTGCTTGTGAGGGCAGCCAGTGGTGGGAAATGTTAAATAGACTGGTTCTTAAAGCGCCTTTTACAGCATGCCTCAGTCACGCTTTCACACCGGCACTTTTTTGATGTCTAAGAGCTTTCTGTGTAATATTTACATGCTGATCAAACAAGCTGGGTGTTCAATATTTACTCAGGGTTCAGTATCTGTCCCCAGCATGCTTCGGCATGCAGACTGGGATCAAACCACCAACTTTTCAATTAGTAGTTGACCTGCTCTACCTCCTCAGGGAGATTAGCTTACTCTAGCGCCAGAGTAAGATAAAACTGTGAAGTTAACTGTGGCTGAACTGGTCATATAATGGTGTATTGTTATCACCTGTCTGCATGGTTTCAGTAATAAATTCTGGAAAGTTATTGAATTATTTAAGAAGCAGTGCAAATCTCACCTATTTACACCAAACACAATGCGAATATAAGAAGCACTGCTTAGCTTTGCTTTGAGTGAACAACAGAGCTTTGTATGTCTGCATCATATTCAAGGTTTAACTGTCAGTGGCCATGCATCAAACAGAAGGAAACATCTTTAATGCTGACAGAGGTCTTTGATAAGAGGGGAAATATTACATGTCCTCTTCACACTTCTCATCTTGAACATCTGCAGGAGTCATGGTGTCCACTGCATTTCAGAAACTCTTAGCTTTACTCCAGCAGGTCCAGGACTGAAACATAGTATAAGTGAAAGACTGAGATGTGGGGTATCCTTCAAGCTAAAGACATTCAACAATCAAACGGCGTCTTTGAAAGTTGATGGTATGGAGAAGCTGGGAGGATGTGTTGCAGCTGCAGGCCTTAGATGGCAGAGAACAACGGTGGGTGGCAAACTCACTCATCTTAGATAATGTTTCCAAAGCAAAAAAAGCAAGTGCATCCAGTCTGAGAAAGGAAATAAAACGCGGCCTCCGTGTGTGTGCCGTGTAGTGCAGAGCTTTGAATCTCACAGCTCCTCTCTTCAGGGGAGATTATCCCACACAAAAGTGGAGAGAGCTGCGGAGGAACAGCACAGTGTGGTGAGCTCAGGTGCTTCCTCAGATTACTCTTTGAATATTAACAAAATCAATGCCATTCCAATCTGGGTCAGGGCCAGAAGATGATCACGTGTGCTAACCAACATTTTTAGTCATACAGAGCTTTCTACAGCATCTCCACATTTTCCACTGCAGTGGCTTAAAATGTGTACAAATGCATATATTTTTAACAAAATATACCTCAGTGTTTAGTTTCACTAACAATCTCCAAACTCCTAAATCCTCATTTAAATTCGGTTCATTGCACCTCGTCCTATTCACATCATTTTGTTTGTTACAATAACAGCATTGTACTCATAGAGCTGCTGAGACCTGGGAATGCTTAGACACAATCTCCAAGGATCCAAACTGCTTCCATCAGCCCTGAGATGTTGGTAGTAATCTGTCTCTATGCTCGGTGTTTGAGGCCAACACTGGCTGACACTGAGAGCAGGTCAGGATACGGTTTCTACACTTTCTCATGTCTGTCCACGCATGACCTTTAAACCTTTTCATATGAGGAATTTTATAATAATGATAATAATAATAATAATGATAATAATAATAATAATGATAATAATAATGATAATATGCAGTCCTGACACATAAATTCTTATCAGTTCAGCCCAACTGAAAATTTGTGTCATTTCTTCTTCATAATCTTTGCAGTAAAATATGATTTTGTTTGAAATCCTGATGTGTTTTTCTTTTTTTGTGCCTTTTCTTTGCTGGTCTCACTTTTCTCTCTGCTTTATTTTGAAAGTCTGTGTTTTTATTACCCTCCCCTTCCTGTTTCACTCCGGATCTTTGAGCCTTCAGAAGGCACTGGCCAGTCCGGTGGGGTCACGGTGGGTATCTCCATCTTTGATGTACAGTTTACTGTCCATACTTGAGTTTTCTGTCATTGTTACACATTTAAACTACGACCCATGTTGTTCGACACAAGTCAAACACAACTATAAAGGCTAAAGATGTACACCGTGTGTGTTTCCCCACATCCAAACTGAACATTTTAAAACTTTATTATTCAAAGTAACCACATTTAAATAAACAGGATTCTTGGGAGATTTGAGAAGAAAACTCAATGATTGTATTCGCAGGGCTTCACTCGTTCCACATGTTGTCATGTTACAGCTTTATTCCAAAATGGATTCAATTCATTTTTCACTTCAAAGTTCTACACACAACACCCCACAATGACAAGGTGGAAACAAAGTTTCTGTAAAATTCTTGTAAATTTACAAATAATAAGAACAAAAATAGTAAATCCTTTAGACTGGACATGATTTGGGAAGCCACAGCCCGTCTATATAAGGTTTCATAGCTGCCAGTGCATGTTAGAGCACAAACAGAAGTCCAAGGAACCGTCTGTAGACGTCCGACTCGACTGTATCGAGGAACAGATCTGGGGAAGACTACAGAAAACTTTCTGCGGCATTGAAGGTCGCAGTGAGCAGAGCCTCCATCATCCAGTAATGAAAGCAGGTTTCACCCACCGGGACTCTTCCCAGGGAACTTTAGATATTTTGGTGCTGTGAAGACTATATTTCTCTTATCAGTGTATTGATTGTTTATTGAAAAATGCCCTTTGGGCCCGAGTGTGTCTGTTCATAAGTTATAGCAGCACACGGCCCAACACCGTTCCTGAGGTCCTTTTCTCATTTCCCTGTGTCTCTCTCGCCTTCTCCTGTTTCTACGACTGCAACAGCTTTTTCAGATGCATTTGGCACTTTTTGATGAGCAACTTTTTGCACTCTAAAAATAACTCACTGTGCCAAAGTGAGGCAGACCTGTTCTCTGCATCTGTACACTGTGATGTCACAGCTGCTCAGGCGCAGCTCTCCGTCCAAATTCTGAAGGACAAACCAACACATTTTTAACAGTCCGCTCCTTAATGAGAGGCCAAGGCCATTTACAGCATCATTGGCACTGGGAGAGACAGCTTTCCAGCATTAAACCAGTGAGAGCATCTATGGGGTTTTTTAAATAACTTTTTTGGACCAAAGTCAAAACAGTTTCTCCTTAATTAAAAAAAATTATGTCCTGTCAAGCTTGATTAAACTAGCCAACAGTGTTGGTCAAGTTACTTGAAAAAAGTAATCAGTAACTAATTACTGATTACTTCCCCAAAAAAGTAATCCCGTTACTTTACTGATTACTTATTTTCAAAAGTGATTACTCAGTTACTTAGTTACTTTTTAAAAACACGATTTACAACCTGAAGAGGTGATAAAGCGATAGATCTTTCAGCCCAATTCTACTTTTTCTGCATAATCCATCATACAAAATGTAATCAAATGGAAAAGTCTCTTTTTAAAACTTGTTTTATTAGTTTTAATCTTTTAACTTTATGCATCAAGCAAAAATTAATTATATGCAACATTCTCTGACTGGAAGAAATTAGTTTAACATTTAAACCTATTTTCTGCACATTCCAGCACATAAAATAAAATATTTTTGTGTTTACACTCAGTCTTTCAAATAGATGCAAGTAAAACACAGCAGAAAATAAATAAAGTCAAAGACTCAGCGGTCCTGTTGCTCTATTTTCACCTGTAAAGCAGGAGTGGGGTAGGCGGAGGGTTACCCTGGTGCAGGTGTGCCGCGGTCAGTGGAAGAATCCGCGAGTTTCTCTGTGAGTTTCCCATTACGTCGTAGCTACTCGGTGCTTGTTGGAAGTTTAGGGGTTTTTTCGCTGTAAAAAGAAGTTTTCTTCCCACGCACAGCGGACACTAATGTTTTTGTCACTTTTTATGGAATCAAACTCAAAGTAAGGTCAGTACTTCCACGCTTTAAACGCTGCACGCTCATACTCTCTCTGCACTCGATATGTGATCCATGTTGATCTGCACACAGCTGTTGTCACGAACGTCGCACTCGCTTACGTCACTGTCATGAGACATTCTCGCAAAAAATCACGGTTTTAGTAACGCAGTAACGCAGCGTTCCTACGGGAAAGTAACGGTAATCTAATTACCGTTTTTGCAATAGTAATCCCTTACTTCACTGGTTACTTGTAACGCGTTACCAGTACAAGTAACACGTTACTGCCCATCTCTGCTAGCCAACGGAAAATGAAGTAATTTAGTACAACATAAATGTTAATGCAGCAGTAATATTAATCCACGATATCTAACCATAAAACACAAACTGGCTACATTTTTGCACAGGCCAATCTATAAATGTAGAAATGTTCATTCTTTAGGGCTAAAGAATACGTGAGGCAACAACGTACTGGTGAAGAAAAACCTGCAGCGTTGTATCATTACAGCCAGCGCCACTGTGGTCAACAGCAGAGTGTGCGACATCCAAATGATTTAGGTGTTCTTCCAGTGACCTCAGTGATAACCTTGTCTCAGCAGGAAGCAACCCAGTGTGCAACCTCGAGCTATTTAGCCGGAGGGTACCAGCTGTATATCTCCTTGTTGTCTGCAGGATTGCAGTCAGCGTGGTTCATCTCGCTGAGAGCCATCGTGACAGATTCAGGAAACGGTGAGTAAAACTGTCAGATTCATCCGCTGCAAATCCCGCCTTCAGACAAGCCGCTGCCGTTCCATCGGGCCTGCGCTGTGATTGGCATGCAGGAAGCAGCGCGTCACAATAAATCAATCAGACCAGCAGAGCCACACAACAAAACAACAGTATCAGGTGCTTGTGTCCGCAGTCCTGCAGAGGAGATCAGACTAAGCCTGAGAGGATTGAAGAGCAGACACTCGTGCTGCTGCTGACTGCTGGACGACAGACACCGAGTGACAGTGACAAATGTGTTCAGTAAAGTCTTTGACAATGTCGTGGAAATAAAGGTGTGCTCTGCCCCCCTGTACCACGTATTGATACAAGAAAGTACAATCAAGCTAACAGTATGGCCACTCTAAAACAGGCCGTGTTACGCTGCATGTACGTACCTCTCAGCCTTCACCTGCTTTAGCCCTCTAAACAGAATAACAGTCAAGAACTAAAGTTTACAATAATAATATCACGTATTTGGATTCAGGTCACAGATGCAGCAGACTAAGCAAAGCAGCCCAGCTGTCCCACTTCGTCCAGCACTTCCTGGGGGACCCCAAGGTGTTCTCTAGCTAGACGAGCTGTATAATGTCTCAGGTGTCCTAGTCTCTGCCCTTCCAGTCTGGATCACCTCCCTAAGGGGCCATCATAATACTACTCTGAACTACCTCCCGATGTCTGTGCTGATTCAGCAAAGTCTAACAGTGTCGGGGCACCTGTGCCATGTTCCCACATGTTCCCAGCCTAAACTGCTGAGGATTCACAGGAGAAAAAGTCGTCTGTAATGAATATGTTACTTAATTCTTAATGTATGCAATGCACTGCAATTCTGAGTGAGCTCACTCAGTTCAGTCTGCCTGTCTGTAACCACACGCCTCAGAGTTTCATGTCACAAAAACAACGACGGCCCTATTTTATTATTTCTATTTTGATGTCCAGCACAAAAAACTTCATCTGCTGTCTTGACTTGTTTTCCAGCTGCAGTGAAATGCTGCACATTCATTGGCTCACAGCCTGAGATTGATAACTTATCACCTGGATCTGCCTCACAGAATAACCATAACTTACAAATCAAGATTTCTCTGTCTTTCATTTAATATAACTTTAAACGAGCTTAGGTCTAATGAAGTCGACTCCTGTCGGCCATTTAAATAATGCAGATTTTAGAGACTTCCACACTGGAAGCCACGCCCATCTTTTATACTGTCTGTGAGTAAAGTGGGTGCACCATTCAGTACCCCTGGATCAAACCACAGTCGAGTATTACTGCTGATCTCAAAGACACACCTGCAAAGTTTGATATTGTTTTACAATAAAGTACATAAACCAAATTAATCGATGGTACCCACACAGACGTACAAAGTAAAAAACAATGAGCCAGGCTGTCACCGCTGGTAAAGAGAACGTTATAGTCTGTTAACAGAGAGGAAGTTAAAGCTGCAGCGCTGACAGGGAAATGCCCCCAAGCAATGAGCCTTCAGCACCAAAGGACAAGATAAAAACAAGTTCCTACAGATTATTGCACCACTAAACAACAATCAAAATGTTTTCAGCGTGTGTGCCCCTCTTTATGAAGCCATAAAAGCTCAGCATAAGCTCCAGTGAAGCCTTCTTTCTCTGCAGCACAGCCTGAGGGGGAGAGACATCAGTCGGATCCAGGCACTAGAGGTGGCCAGCGACCAGAGGCAGATTTGTGTCAGGGTGCATTACATGCCCAGGAGAGCGCCGTTGTTTCAGAAACATACAGCTGACCTCTCTGAAAACAATTCTTCAGGACAGCAGCAGAGGATAAGTCCTGCAGGCTGTGTTGGTGGCTCACTGTTACCCTCTGTGTGTGATCTGGTGGCGCTCTCACTCACTGCAGCTCACAACCCAATTTTAAGTTTTGCGTTTTTTTTGTTTTAAACTTGAGGAATAAAAAAAGGATTCAATTTGACTAAAACTGGCAACATTTGATTTGTTTGTTACTATTAAAATGAGTGTTTACTGCACAGTGTAGCTGCTGTAGAACAGCCTCGCATTCATGACGCAGAGCTGTCTGCCACCAACTCTCCCTGGAAAATGAAGGATCGACTGTGCAGCCAAAACAGGAAGAAGACAGTGAATTTTTTCCCATAGTTAGATTCCCTCAGGTAACTAAAAAGGCAGAAGGTGGAACAGCCAGAGTAACTGGTGAAACTGTACAAAGAAAAGGGAAAAAAAGCTCTGTTTGCAGAGCAAGCAAAGAGGGAGAGTGCTAGAAAGAAAAACAAGGGTGAGTATTACACAGAATGTGGAGTGTGTGCAAGCAGATCACAGGATGAGGAGTGTGTGTTTTCACCGGCTACACCTGCAGCACACTTTCTGCAGGGCCGTGTGAGTCGTTTCAGGATCACAATGACATCAGGAGGGATTCTTAGAAGATATTTAACTTGTAAATAGACGTAAAACTAATGTGAAATCAGGTTATTTCATTAACTGTTCCTTGCAGTGAAATAAGCAAACTAATGAGTTTACTCAAAGTTGATAAAGGCTGTTAAACTGAGCGGATGAATGTAATTTGAAATTGTAGAAGAAAGGCACCTCATGTTTTTGTTACTGCTAAAGAGAACGAACCCAGTGACAGCACTGTAACGCCCTGAGCTATTCAGTACTCTGTTTAAGCTCATGGAGTATTTTCAGTAGTTACTGTACTTTTAGTTGAGTGCTGAAGTTGATTTCTGCCATCTTAAAAGAGCAAACTAATGTAAACTGTAGCCAAATTGAGACTCCAAAGCTTCAATACAGTAAAAAAAGACGGATGAAGCCACCATGACGTTACACACTTGTCTTAGCAGAAGTGACCGTACTTGAACGAGAACGCTATACAACTGTGATACAAACACACGTCTTGTGAGGTACATGGTCTGTACCTCACAGAAAGTCACAATTTTATTCCGATAATAAAAGTAAAGAAAATAAACCTGTTGATTAACACGGCCACTGCTGCAAAGTTCAACCTTTTAAAATGTGAGCCTATGGGGACTGACTCAGTTTTGGAGTCTGCCTCAAGTGGCTCTCAGAGGAACTGCGGTTTCGGACTCTTCTGCATCGGCCTCGTCGTTCGTACATCTCTCTCCACTTTACTTCTCCACTTCAGTAATCAACTTAATTTCATCCATTTATAATGAGCTTAGCTTGGTAGCCTAACTGATTAATTCTGCGGCTGAATTCTGGCCCAGACTTTATTTGCATGGCAACACGTCTCTCAGCTTCAGCTGAGGAATTAATTTAGCATTTTTCTCTTCTTCTTACTGTACTGCTAGCATCTTATTTGTTGGTCGTTATAAAGTTATGCAGGTGAAGGAACTATAATAATGAAAACTACTTTATCTTAACTTTGGTCTTCATCTGAATATAGACAAGAACATATAAAAACCTTTGTGCACACGAGAAATCAGACACGGAGATATCCTGAACAGAAGTTACATCCACAGTGCAGCATGGCATAAAAAAACACAAGCAAATGCAAAATGGGGCAAATATGGACAAGAGATGACGAATGAAATATAAGATGATATTTCCATGGAGTCTCTTTTTTTCCTCCACTTGTCACCAACATATGTGGATGAAACTTTAGCTTTAATAAAACCTGAAGCTACAACACAGCTGAGTTTTAGTAACTGACTTTATATGAGAATCTCTGCCTCTCCATTCACTCAAATATCATCACTGTGAAGCCTGGCAAAGCTTAATGGGTTGCAGCAATTCCATTACAATGAATTAATTTTGCTGCATTACCATTTTTATAAGTGCCATTAAAACTCTTCAAAGTCCTTTAAAAGGAGAAATGTCATAAAACAGAGTAAAAATTCAAGTTTCCACAGAGAGCTTTAAAAAAAGCCTCAGGATACATTTCACAAAGTTTCCAGCAGCACAACGTGGACAACAGTAGCTACACTCCCAGAGTTTCCTTCATTCACCATCGCCGTGTGTGATGACTTTACCCCAACGTGGAGGGAATCTGACTGTGGCTAAAGGCCGTCCCCACCGGCTGGAAGCAGGGATGTAGCTGCAGGCAGCTGAAGTGAAAGTACACGGACAGTCTGAGGAGCTAAAACTGAATCCCAGGGATGTTTGTAGGATGGGAAGATGGTAAGTGGGGTAACAGCAGGGGGCACTGGATGAAACAGATGAACTGGATGGCAAGTTCCACATCCGATGAGCCGAGCAGAATCTTAACTTGTGACTGGAATGCAAGTTACGGTTTCATGAAGCGTACCTTAACTGCAGCAGACAAAGGGCTCCGTGCTCCAGACTGTAATTAAAGCAGAAATATATTCAAATGTGTGTGCACAGCTGTCTACAGCAGCTCACAGGAAGCAGGCGGGGGTCCCGTGGGAAATCAAAACATTTTATCGGATATAAATGCAATGTAAAAAAAAATTGGGTTTCAGCTTGATGAACTGCCCCGTGCCTTCACACTGATGTATTATTTATTTACTATTTACATTCTTTTCAGAATTGTACTTAATGCTAAAAGTGATACGACAGCACAAAAACAAAGTATTTGTAATGAAGAATAATGTGCTTTATATTATCGATTCATTCATGTGTGCTTCACTTAATGTTGATGGATAGATCATTTTAATTACTCGTTACTTCTGCCTCATTTGATCTCTTTCTGTAATACATTATGATTTATTATCAGATTTATATCTTCAAAATAAGAAATACGTTTCTGAATACATGACATCGAGTACAAAGTCAATTATTTGTATGAATTCTGGAGCAGAAGTATGAAGCACAACTTTGTAACGCTGGTTCCATCCACACTGTCAGTGCTGTAGATCGGGGGTCTCAGACTTACACGAGCTGTGGGCCACTGCTGGCACTGTCATCTTATGTGAGGGCCACTTAAGTGTTCTAGTACAAAACAAACAAACAAACAAACAAACAAGAAAATGCCACAAACATTTCTGAGATATTGTACAACAAGACAAAACTGCAAACGTGAACGTGTTTCCTCTCCTCACTCTGCACTAACTGAAGCCTTTCATTGAACTACCAAATAAACATCTTGGTCCTCTGTGTCTGTCCACACACGTGGCAGCACTTCTGGCATCATTGTGTTCATATTTAAGTGTACACATTAGTTTGTGACGTGTTTGTGCTCTCTGCTCATGTTTCCTTCATATTAAATCATTTTTGACTTGCACTCGACAACAAACAAATCCTCCCTAATGACAAAAATTACTTCAAGGACTAAATTGCATTAGATTTCTTCACGTCAAAGTAGGGGTGACCTGGGCCGCGGGTTTGAGACCCCTGCTTTAGACCAATGAACAAACATCTTCCAGCAGAAGTAGAAGTCGACCAGTGACCGCCCATCGTTGACCTGACAGTGGGCGGGTGAAGAAAACTGTTTGCATTTAATGAAATGTGCTACACAAACAAACTGTCAAAAACAAAATGAAAATAAAAACAACAAATTGCAATTTAAAAATTTTGGCGCACTATTTAAAAGCCTGTCACATTTATTATTGCCCCTAATGGTTTTTCTTAATTTTTGCTACTGTAACTTTGCACTGTCCACTTTCAACAAATTTCCCACATGTGGGACTAATAAAGGTTATCTTATATTCTTATCTAACACATACTGTGATTGGCTAAAAGTGTGATGCATCTGTGTTTTGAAAAGACATCGATATATTAAGTTTTGTTATTTTTATTATAAATATGAGTAGCACTAGTAGTTTTAGTAAAAACCAAAACAATGAGCTAAAAGACGCTAAAACGCTAAATTGGAGTGTAAGCGTTCTCCAACTTAAACCTTCATATAACACTCTGTAACAGCAATGCTGTTAAAAAGTTTTTGTTTTATTTACCTGTCAAAGATAAACAACAACAAAAATAATCCCTATAATTTGGAATTAGGATATTATATAGATGAGCGTTCAGTCAGGCACTGCATCCCCTCAGTACAAAAACAAGGGTAAAAATGAATCTGCCGTTATGTCTCCAGCAGGGTAAATGCACCATTTAGTTGGTTTTTGATGCTTTTCCTTTCTTCAGAGCATTTTCATCTTCTTGCAGCCCACCCAGTACCTGACTCCCTGACGCCAAGTGTGGGAGGCATTTCTTGCAGCCCCCAGATGACAGCTTCATGAGGCTCACGGGCCACAATAGTCTCCCGAATGCTGCGCTGGAGGAATTTAGCTGTGGGGCAGCGCAGTGGAAAGCCTCCCTGTGGTGCCATAATGCAGCCTCGGGGAAATACGCTGCAGGATTTAGAAGACAGTGTGTGACAGTAGAAACTTCACCAACTGTTTAAATCTGTGTCGGAGACACCGTGTGTGAAATGCTAACAGGCTACATCGTGCAGCCTGCCGCCATGAGAACGTCACTCTGATGAACGATGACATGAACGCCGTGCCCGGCTGATTGACTCGCTCATGTGTGTCCACAGACGCGCAGATTTAAAAGTACAACACTTCACAAAGTCCTTACACACTTCCTGCTTACGGGATCAGACAAATGTATGCAAGAGCAGCTGAACTGCTAGCTTATGCTGCATTTGGGATTTAAAATAGGTGTGTGTATGTGAGCGTGGCTCACAACCCAGTCTGCAGATGTATGTCAAGTCAAACCCACAAAGTACTGCACAGAGCCTCAGTGCTGAGGGTTAAGTCCATTATGAATCCCCAGTGGATTTGAGTGTATGTGTGCTGCTGTGTGGAAAGTGACAGGGTGGATATTGACCGCCGTAAGCACGGTCTTCTTCTTTAATGAACCTCTGTGTTCTCAGCTCTCACAGGACCATCACAGATCCTCAGGAGCCTGCTTTGCATTTCTAACCGAAGTACCAACATTATGTGTTTAACACGGATAACTAAACAGGAAGCTAGTTATTCGGCTTTATCAAGCCACTTTATACTGACTACTTATTACATGTGCAATCACCTTGGGTCTAAACAAAGCAAGAACCTAATGTGGAAGTCCATTTTTTTAAATTAGCATCTTAATTAGCATTAACCTGCAGGGACCTGGCATCCACATATGTGGGCATCACATTTTGGACTGTCTAGACCAAAATAAGTGCCTGACATCCACTTACGAGGACGTTATACTGCCACTGTTCTGTCAAAATTTTAAACTAATGTCCTCATACGTGGATCTCATTTTCCTCAGAAACAAAAATCAGGTAATAAAAAAAAATCTGGTAAGTTTTGTTTTTACATTCATCAGGTCCCAATCAGCCCAAATAGCAACGAGAAATTAAAAATGCATGTTATGAAAGAGTTCAGGTCTTAGGAGGTTAATTAGCAGATATCTGTGTCTGTGTAATGCACCTGTACAGTTTATGGATGCAGCTTGCTAACCAGTCGCAGCGGATGGCCCCGCCCCTCCCTGAGCCTGGTTCTGCTGGAGGTTTCTTCCTGTTAAAAAGGAGTTTTTCCTTCCCGCTGTCGCCGAGTGTTTACTCATAGCAGGCTCGTCTGATTGTTGGGGTTTCTCTGTATTAGCGTAGAGTCTTTATCTTACAATATAAAGCTATATAAATAAAGCTGAATTCAAGTGAATAATCTGATGCCAAAATATTAGAAAGGCCACCACAGTATGACTACATATTGGGTGGTTGTAGCTCAGGAAGCAGAGTAGGTCATCTACTAACTGGAAGACTGGTCGTCTGCCTCCTTGATCGAGACGCTGAACCTCCCTGATGTGCTCATTTAGATAAAAAGCACTTAGGTGCTTGTGTAAATGGGGAATCTTTTAAAAAGCGCTTCGAGCACTCGAGTAGAAAAGTGCTACATGCGAACCAGTGCATGTCATCATTGATTAGCTCTGCAGTGATCTCAAGTTCAGGGCTTATTCGGTATGTAAAGCTGACATGTTCAAGGTAAAAATCGGGCAATAAGCTGCTCTTTAATTCAACCTGAACATCTGATAGCTTTGTATTGGCGAACCAGCAGTGAATCTAGCATTACACCTTTATTGCAGACAGACTGCTTCCCGGCGGGCATAAAACTTTTGCTTGGTCACAGAGAGCAGCTGTGACCAACCAAGCGAGAGGGATGAATGTGGATTTCGACAGCTTTTGACACAGCGTGATCATGGTTAAGTTGCAGGTGCGCACCAGAGCCAGAGCTGGCAAATTAACTTTTAAGACTCGAAGCTCAGAAGCTCTTCCTGGACTTCTGTTGCCTGAAATGGGCTTTGATGCAGCGTGAACGTAAAGTGAGGGCAGCGAATGACACGTTGTTGTAACTAATAAGTGATGCTTCATATCAGTGCTATTTCAGCTGTATCCGCAAACCATTTGGGAATAAAAATAAAGTATATTTCACCAAAATCATCTTCGTATGAGGGAACAAAATGTGTCTGCGGAGCCAAAATGCCGAGAGGCTGATAGCGTGGCTCCTACTGATAAGCTTCAGATCACTTACTATCCGAGATCAAACGCTGCAAAGCCAACTATGGCACTATTGTTGTGTTTTTTCTGTATGTGCTTAAATCCTTATAATTAAAGATTTTTTTCAATGACGGGGATGCAAGCAGTTTGGGAAAGTCTTTGTGTTTTCAAAATAAGGAAAACTTCACAGGCTTTTCATAGTGATCGCGTTGGGTGTTTAGAAATGTCTCAAGACACAAGAAGTGAGCTTCAGTGCTGTCAAGGCTCCCTGCACAAACACTCTACTCATTGTCTGTCTCATCCTTGTGTGAGCTGCCTTCTGCGACGGCATGACATCAAATTTTTAAAAGAACATTCGGCTGCTCCGATCTCATCCTCACATCCCACACATCGTTCAGCCAAATGTGTTTCATTTCAACGAGGTGCTAACTGTTCGGAGCCCCGTCTCTGGAGAAAACCACCTGCACAAAGTCAGCAGAGCTGCTTCGTCACGGTTTAGATATGAGTACAAACTGGAGCTGTCAACAAATACGCCAAATGTGATTATATAATAATTTTAAATATCTGATTGTGAAAATCAATAGTGCATTGTCTCCGTTTCTGTTTTTGGTGGTGGTGGGAGAGGGCAGCGTTACTGTCTGCCTCACTCAGAGCAGGAGAGCGATCCTGCTGTAAGTCTCACTGTGTGGCATTCAGATACTCTCTGGATCTGAGGGCGACACAGAGTGTGTAGATGATTCAGGGACAAACGGCTACCAGCTGAACAACTGCAGATAAACTGTTAACTAATCATGGCCTTGTTTGCTGAACAGTTTGTATTTGTGGAAAAACAACAACAACAACAGTTATTGTTTGCTGCTGCAAACAATAACAGGCTGCAGCAGACTGTTGACCTGTCCACTCTTCAAATCGACTCCTGAAAATCCAGTTCTTTGTGTATACACCGCGTTCTTTTAACAGCCTGTACAGGCAGTTATGTCTCACTGTATTAGCGTGCTTCTTGTAGTTGTGATGCCATATTGGAAAACCTTTTTTAAGCCAATAATGACTTTGTGACAGCGCTGCAGTAATAAAACTCTCAGCGTGACGTTTGTGATACTGATGTGAAGAGAAGTTTAATCCAGCCTGCATCGTGTTCATATAGCACATCCCCAACTCTCACTCAGCTAATGCTCACATCCGACTGTTCCATTATTCAGTGTGATGTGCTGATCTGAGACATGCATGCCTGTCTGTTTGCTGGGGTACTGTTTTAAATGTATGTATGCATTTGCTATAAATCCTCTTTGTATATCTGCACTATTGCTGACAGGTTGTTCTGAAATTGCAACCAAGTATCAGATATCACAGCGTGTCAGCAAAGATCATGAACTTTTCTCCTTTTGATCGTTCTTTTTTTACCAGCATACAGTCAGGTGAGGAGGAAAGCACGCGTTCTTTCACCCCCAAGGTTTTACATGTCATGATGTCATAAAAATATACATCCTCTGGTGCTTGCCAGGTTCTAAACTTATTTAAATCCAACCTCAGAAGAACAACATATCATATATGACATTGTGTCATTTATTCAGTCAAATCTAAGCCGTTAAAACAGATACAGTGTGTGAAAAACTAAGTACACTTCATGATTGAGTAGCTTCAAGTATTCATTTTCAGTGTGACCTCATCAGTCACTTCCAACAACCCTCCCAGGCTGATGGCAACAACTGCTTCTCTGAGATGATCGTCTCTTTCCTCCCTGGCGTTGTGTTAATGGGCACCTTCATGCTGCACACCTGCAAACTGCCACAACCTCTGCTTTTACAGAGCTGCTCATGTACACTCACACCTGCTGATGATCAGTTAATGAAGCGACTGTGAAGCAGCTCCTAGTCGAGCAGGGCGATATCACCAAAAATATTTATCACGATATACATTTGAAAATTTGCGATAATGACATAACTCACGATATAATTGACATGAGACAAAATACTTTACAACTCCTCAACTTTATTAGTGCAAAAAAAAAAACCCATCAGTGTATTTTCACTTAAACAAGCAGCTGTTTTTTTATGTCCATTAAAGATATATAAAAGTTTAACAGTGCAAATGCAAATTCCTGCTGACAGTTTAACCAAAAGGCATTTCCAGTGGAAACTGGCCGACACATCCTCAGCATAACCATGTATAATATCCACAAAACTTAAAAAGAGGTTATACACACAATACGGTAATATTATGTTGAAGCACAGTACGTATCACTCCGCGAGGCTCCGCCTACGATAGCCGTAATGCTCCGACAATCCATCAAGCGGTGCGGCTTCGTAGCTCAGCAAAGTCGCACTGAAACATCTGACAGATTTTCGAGCGCCGTGCACATAAAATCGTTTCCAGGTCAGTAACACAACCAGAGTTCATACATAAGGACACGGGGTTATAAGGGGCTCTGTCGACTTTCAGAAAAATCAAAGGATTGATTTTAAGTGCGCCGTATTTTCCAAACAACACGGTAATAACGACGGCCCGCTAGCATGCGCTACCAAAAATAGTGCTTTGTTGTGTATCTGACGGACGAAAGCTAAACCAGTTCCACACCAGTGAAGCTGCAGCATTTTTACAAACCAGTTCTGCTTCATCGTTTCATTCAACGATTTGCTCTCGCTCTTCTCGTTCTGCGTCGCCGCCATGTGCGTATGCGCGTTTTACCCATATTCTATCGCCATATTTCATTTTCCTATCGTTGCCCAAAATTACACCGGTATTACCGTGAACGGTGTGATATAGCCCAGCCCTAGCTCCTAGCTCTTGCTGACCCTGTTGATTCTTGGGGAAGTAGTAGGATGTACTTAGTTTCACTGCTTCTGCATCCAGATAAATACATTTAATGTTTTTCTTTTATGGTCTTGTTAAATAAATAAATAATGACATGCACTTAATCATCTTAGATTGCACTAGACTAGTTTTAAACCCTTCAAAAGGACCAGATTATTTTATTATGACCTGATATATAAACCCATAGAGCTGCAGTAGGGTGTACTTTCTTTTTACCATGACTACATAAAGGGTCAGTAAAATTAAAACAAACACTGACCCATGCAGGATACTCTCCCTCGCTCTATTAATCTACTACCTCAGATTACACATGGCTGAAGTGATGCTAGGCTGTAGTTAAAGAGCACTAATCAAGGGTTCCTCACAATGGCAGCCAGTTAAACTTGATGAACGTCGCATTTATAATCATTTCCTTTGTGTGCGAGTGCAGTGCCCCGTCTTTAAAAGTGGAACCCAGCACAGATTTTTAGCTACAATTCTAGAGGTGTCCCCTTAACCCGTGGCAGCTGATTACTGTGCTACTGTTTTGCCAAGGAGACGTCTATAAGGGGTGTGTGTGTGTGTGTGTGTGTGTGTGTGTGTGTAGAGAACAGTCAGACACTTCGTCCAAACTGCACGAGAATCAATACAATTAAATCTAAATGTGTCCATCCGATATTTTTATAATGCTCGTTGTTTGGTTCACATGTTTTCACACTCCTGTTTGATTGTGTCGTGTCCAGTGAATAATGGAATTTTATTTCTATTAACATGTGTTAAAACAAACAGAAGCTACTGCCTTATTGCTCGCCACAGTGAGTAGCTCCACATGTTTGACTGAGGATGAAACAGGTCCTTTCCCTTGCTAAACAACGACCCCACGGAGCTTCTATAATGTGTTCAAATTAATATTATTTCAAAAGTCTTTCTGAATGATAAGAGTTTGGTGTGCCTAAATGTTCTTCAGTAGCCTGGAAATGACAAAGCAATCACAAAGGATCTGGTTTCTAAAGCTACACAGTGATCGTGTACTCTGCATATAAAGCAATTAAAACATTGTAAATATACTCTCCAGTAGTTTTCAGAGTCCAAGCAGATATATGTAAATACTTTGTTTTGTCCAGTTAAACCACAGCTCCAACATAAAAGGTGGAAAATGTCGAAGCCGTCATCGATTTCATCGAGACGTTAAAGCGGCGGCTTTCGGTCAGTCAGCCTTGGGTTTGTGTTACGCCGACACAGCAGCACATGAATGAAAAGAGACGATGCTCGATGTGGCAGTGATACAGGAAAGAGACAAGAGAGAGACAAAGAGACAGGAGACGAGTTTGAACCAACCACCACTGTAGGCGCTGGGAATGATCTAGTAATAAAATCTAACGAATGGGGATTTTCAGCATCTCCATTTTTACACGGTAAATTTTGTTGCCCATCTAAAAAGCAATGTATGCAATCATTAGATTGCACACACAGCAGATTGTATTTATTTTCACCTTCATCTTTTTGCTGTCTTTGAATGCAGAATCCACTGGAA
Source organism: Haplochromis burtoni (assembly GCF_018398535.1). Classification (NCBI taxonomy): domain Eukaryota; kingdom Metazoa; phylum Chordata; class Actinopteri; order Cichliformes; family Cichlidae; genus Haplochromis; species Haplochromis burtoni. Next base: position 258,051 of record NW_024582590.1, on the reverse strand, counting down.
AATAAAATCCTGGGCCAGAAAGTGTGCAGCGTTGGATTCTGCAGCAGACGTGCTGTGAATTGGTCTTAAATCCCTAAATTTCGCCATTGTCAGCTTAGATTATACACCGTCACAGTATAAATGTCTAAATGCATTTTTAGATATAAAAAAAATCTAATTACAGTTGCACAGCTGGAATCTGTCAGTTATAAAGTCTTGCTATGCTACTAATCATCGTGCGCTGTGGTTTTACACCTCGAAGGGGAAATTATTTCTAATCTGATGTGAGAAGATATGAGAAAAGAAACAGTGATCCAGACATTTTCTATACAACAACAATGCTTTGGCTTCAGGGACCTGCTGAATCCAAGTGCACATCAGGTTCGGCAGGTTTTTCCTCAAAAATAAAAAATAAATAAATAAAAATAGAGAAAGAGCAAGAGATGATTCTGAGTGGAAAAGTGGAATATTGGCTGAGTTTATATGGAATGACCCTTCATGACACCAAAGAAGAGAAAGCACAGTACAAAAAAAATTAAAATAAAGCGCCTTTTGGTTCCTGAGGCTACTTAGCACATAACACAATTTGGTGGAAGAGGTTATGAAACAGTTTAGTAATTATATTTAATCAGATTGTGTCCAGCAGGAAATATCATTTTTGTGCGCAGGTCAGATCCCGCCTCAGAGATCTGCGCCCAGTCACAGCGTAACTCAATAATGTGCTCGCTGCGGTCGGGCTCAGGGCAGTGCAAGCGCAGGGAGGCAGAGCTACAAACTCTGCTGGCTTTTATTCAAAGAAAGTGGCACTCGTGGAGTTGTATCGCCCTCCTGCATCTGACCAATCAAAGAAGGACTTAAAGGTTAAGTCATTGCAAAACTATCACTCCTGGCCTAGCACCTTCCCTTTGAATTTTAGACGTGTGAGAGCGAGGAACCTGCAGCTCTTTAACATTCACAGGAAAGAAAGTAACCTCTCCAGGGAGGCGAAGGAGTTTCTTCTCTTTGCTCTTCCGCTCAGTAGCATCATTCCGCGTTATCCTCGGGCATCTTGGAGCACGACCATGAGGGAAAAAAAGAGATCCAAAAACTGATTTCTGTCTACACACTTCCCAGCGCACCTCCCAGTGTTGCAGTGTCATGACAGCCAGAACCGACTGAGGACAGGATGGTACGCTGATGCTCTTCTTTATGCAACAATGCACAAGCGCTGACACCTGCATCAGATCTCACACCAATGCCACGCACCTCTGATGACACGAAGACGCCCGACTTGCACTGAGACATGCGCACGCACACACACACACACACACACACACACACACACACACACACACACACACACACACACACACACACACACACACACAGTCTCAGAAGTCCACCCTCCTCCTCTTCTGAACACTGTCAACATGGATCAGCTTGCATTGACTCATAAAGAAACTCCTAAAAATAAGTCTGTTGGCAGGGTGGAAACAGACAATGCAGAGCACGAATCAAAACGTCACGTGTGAGCAGACATAAGACCAAAAAAAGTAGTAACAGTGGCCAAGAACACATATTACGTCTCCATAATTACACTCATGCATAGCTCACTTAACACCAGCTCCACGGTGCAGAAATGGATGGTTGTAAACAAATGTGTTAAGCCACACACTGCTTGCTGACCTGAATCTCTTCATTGCTTAACCTGTGCCTCTGCAAAGCCTGCCACGCAACATGGCAACAGCCAGAGGGATCACCTGATATGCTCCGGCAGAGTCGGGATATCTCATTTCTGCTTAGCTCACTAAAACGGAAATCCAGCCTAAAACTGAGACGTGGTTTTCTTTTTGGAGCCCAGCAGGGTTCAGCATTACGTGGTCCAGAAAGACATCTGTGAGTATATAAATCAACAACATAATGTTAAAGATCTTGGGATTATCTAACCTACGCTTTTACGTCATATAAACTGTTAAATACTATACATCATCTCACCTTTCAGCCAACTAAATCATCATCATCAATATCGCACAAATAAAAGAAAATAAAGAAAAAGAAATCAGCTTTGGAGTTTCTACTTAATTTTAGAACTAGTCAATAATAAAAGCAGAGCTCTTACAGAAGATGAAATTATAAAGTGTCTTTTTACGATCTTAATGAAACCATAGTTGGATGAAGTTTTGACTAAAAGGAAATTTATCCCAGACCAGAGAAGAAGAAAAAAACAATGTTGAATGTGAAAATTGGAGGAAGGTCAAGTGTGTCAAAAATGAAAAGATGTTCAAGAAGGAAAGAAAAAAAACTGTCAGAGAAAATCTTTGTGACCTTTTCCAGGAGACTGACAGCAGAGTGTGAGACTGATGTGCTACATAAATGTGATCCTGCGTGAAACAAAGATAAACGTCTTCCTGACTCTCCTAAATAATTCTAGTCTGACCAACTGGCTGCTTCTGTGAATGAACACCCTTTTCTTCTATCCTAGTATCACTAAATACGCTTCTTGCTACCATATCGGTGGCTAAATTGGAGATATCTGTTGGCTACCAGCACATGCCTAGCATGTATTGTAGCCAACAGATGCTAGGCCCTGAGCTGGAGTCAAACTTGCCAACAATGGCCAAGCGTGTGAGGTTAGCTAGAAGCTGAGAGGACTACTGGCAACTTCCAGTGGAGTGATAAGATTTTCCAACCGGCAAATTCAACACCGCTGGAAGATAAATTCAATTTCCGTTAAAAATGCTCCGAGAGGTCCCAAGACCACAAACCCAGCTGAGTCACCTGCGTCAGTCACTTGAATTTGTGGAGTTGAGGCCTAGCAGACAGCTGGGGGTTACAGCTCGCCATGTTTGGGGGCTGTGTCCCCGACTTCAGTATCCACCTGTGGATTTTTATTTGCATTTTAATTCAGTTCAGTTCCATTTATATAATCTTACTTCCCAAGTAAGGTCAAAACACTCAATATCATAAGGTAAAGATCTACAATACTGGAGAGAAAAGCCCAACAAACTGAAGATCCCTATGAGGAAACAGTCTGTGACAGTGGGGAGGAAAAACTCCCTTTTAACAGGAAGAAATCTCCAGCAGAACCAGGCTCAGGGAGGGGAAGCTATCGATATTTGTTTATGAATGATTATATTGACTGGACAGATGACAACCACACAATGGGCTAATAACTTTCCAATGAGATGTCACGCACACCTTAAACTCTGTTTCAGAAGTTTTGCATGAATAAAGACAAACCTCTGTGAATGGGAAATTTGAAATATTTATTTCACAATTAAACACGTTGCAATCAAAAAGACGGTGGTTGTATTTACTCTGAGACGCAGTGCGTCCTGGATTCAAACAGGTTTTATCTGAGGTGTTGTTTTTGGTTCATGTGACTCAGGATTGTGCATTTGATAAAACTTTAGTTGAGCTTCTTTAACATACTTGTCCTTAACTCATCTACATCACAAACCTCTGGAATTGACCACATTAAATCAGGCCACTGCATACTCAGACTCAAAGGAAGACTTTGATTTGATTGGTTTTTTAGGTTAAACATGACCACGCCATGAGAATGTTAAATGCTATTAAAAGACAGTGCCTCTGAGCTCTTTGATGAGTTAGCCTGATCTTCCAGTACTGATTCATGAGATTAGACAGTGCTGAAAACACTGGGGTCCATTAGTCAATGATTTAAGGTCTTAGTTCAGAACAAGTCTGAGATCCTGAAACGGCACGATGTGCAGTTGCTGCTTTGAGTCTTCATACCACCATTAAAATGTCAGAAGTACAGGAACCTTAGTGCTTTTGAGTATTAGTAATATGCTCATATATCAATCATTCAAACTTTACAAACCCTCTGAGTCAGCTTTCAATTCAATGCCAATGAAAGTCAAGCCTGTGAAGTATATTTTCTGCTGCATACTGAGCACCGTATTATCCTCAAACCTGCATGCCAGCGCTGCAGTCCGGTCATTTTGTATCAGTGACAATGCATAAACACGTAAACACATCAGCCTCTGGCTGATAATGTAATCTGGCACCGGGCCCGAGGGCTGAGCAGAGTGGAGGAGAGCAGAGTGCCAAGCACTCCAGAGGCTAAGTTTGCTCACCCGCTGTAACCCTAAAGCCTGTGCAGATTCTATTACCGCTTCTGAACAGTTCAGTAAACCATCAGCCTGCCATTCTCCGCATTAATGATGAGTGTGCTTTAATAATACCCACATCTCTGCACAAAGACTCTGAGCCGCATTAGAAAACACAGATGCTGCTTTAAATCAGAATATGTAGGCGTGTGTAAAAGTGTGCATCTCCTCAGATTTGCTTTTAATTCTTTGCCACAGTAAACAGCGTGACGTCTTCACTCGTCTTTGCCCACTTGTGAGAAACTGGTTCTGAATCAGAGGGCCAGTGCCCCTTTAAATATCCCCGTCCAGAGTGGAAACAGACTGCCCCCTGTTGTAGGCACACATCTGACCCAACAGCCAGCTTTCTTTCAATTCCTGAGATTTTAATCCATCCATATATAAAAAAAGCAGGTCATGCTTGAAAGAATGAACTGCTTTTCTCAGCTGCTCTTTGGTAAAAAATCTGCATTATTTCCCATCTAAAATGTGCAGAAATGTAAGTTAGTTTGAAGCAGAGGTATAAAATGAAAGGCCTGCTCTCCTGGTCACTGGTGAATGAAATGTCCATTTTTATATATATATATAATAAAAAAGGCTCTGAATAAAAATACTGCTTGAATGAAATTTAGTTCTTTTCTCAGAAACTTCATGATTTACATTCTCATGATTTTAAATGCAAGACAAAAAACCTTTTTTCTTTAGTTTTCTTAAAACTGATGCAAAATCGTATCTTTTCCCTGCACAAACGAACCACAGTTATACATCTCTGCATGAGAAATGATGTTTTTCCTCTCAACAGCATTAATTCAGCATCTCTGATTAGGAGCGTGCTCTCGACGAGCTCATCCGAAACACAAAATTAATCCTGGATCAACAGTCTTTCTCAGAGATGTTTGATAAATTAGGTCCCTTATCTTTCCAAGGAATGGCGTTCTCTCGCCGACTATTGGCATTAGAGCAGAGCTCCGGTGTTAATCAACTCAGCAGTGCATATTTCTCCTAAATCCCGCGCTCAGTTACTGGATCATGTACTGTCCCATTTAGCAGAGAGTTTGCCCCACTTTTTAATTTTTGTTGACTCATTGATGCACATCTCTGAGGAGCATAATTAAAACGTGAAGTATCCAGGGGGAGTAGCAGCCCTCTGTGTCTGTATCAATGAATAAAATCCTGGGTAGATGTTGTTGGATGGCTTTTGCCCGCTGGTAGGGTCTCCCACAGCAAATTGGTCCTGGGTGAGGGAGCACACAAATTCAAAGAAATCTCTATGAGTGTGAAATCTAGGGAACAGTTCACCCTGCCTGTGACAGGGTTACCAGCGCCCCGCCCCGGAGCCAGACCTGGAGAGGGTGCCCGAGGACGAGCGCCTGGGGGCCCAGCCCAGCCAGGGGACATGGGCCCACCCTCCTGTGGGCCCACCACCCGCAGGAGGTGCCTTAGGGGTCGGGTGCAGTGTGTGCTGGGCCAGGTGTCAAGACCCTGGCGGACCGATCCCCAGCTACCGAGACTAGTGACTGGGACATGGAACGTAACCTCTCTGGTGGGGAAGGAGCCTGAGCTACTGCATGACATTAACAGGTACCAGCTAGATATAGTCTAGCTCACCTCAACACACAGCCTGGGCTCTGGAACCAGTCTCCTGGAGAGGGGACGGACTCTGTCCCAGTCTGGAGTTGCTCTTGGTGAGAGACAGCGGGCCGGGCAGGTATCCCCTCAGCTTGCTGCCTCCTGATTGAGCTGTTCCAGGCATGTCCGGCGAGAAAGAGGTCTGGGTTTCTCTTAGGCTGTTGCCCCCACGACCCTGCCCCAGATAAGTGGAAGAAAATGGACGGATGGATAAAATCCTCACTCGCTGCTAGTAAACATAGAAAACTCAGTTCTTTGGGGTGAACGTATTCTCTTTTCTTTATTTTCTGTCATATATGAACCATTCCAGCGGTGCATCCTCGTATTAAACATGTCTTAAATTTGAAATAATGATGTCAGTGCACGTCGAGGTAATCCATGTGAGCCAGAAGCTTCAGGCTTCAGATTGATACCGTTTTTCTTCTTCTCTTGGGTCTGTATTAAAGCTGCACAATTAATCAAAGTTTAATCTTGATCTCGATTTTGGCTTCCCACAGTGCAACGACTGCGATCGAGCGATACTGAAAATCCATGCTCTGCCAAAAGAATGCAAAGCAAAAACGACTGAAACGCTCCCTTAATCAGCACCTGACCACGCGGCTGCACGTGCCAGTCCCGGCTGCTTCCTGCGCTGCGCGGATTGCAGTGTCTTGGATGAGGCTGGATGAGTAACACCAGGTTAAAGACAGATTTATAACAAAATCCAAACGTCTGGCACAGCTTTAGTCTGCAAACGCACCCCTCAAAGCGGATCAGCTTTAGGGCAAGTGATGTTAACCAAGAACATATGCAGAGAGTGCTTTAGACTTGTGTCTGTAGCATAAAGCAACACCACTAACTCATTCAAATGCCTGAAAACACACGACAAACTGCAGGGTAATTAATGCACGAAGGCCAAGAGAAAACAATGCAACGGCCGCTGACGCCCATAGAGCACACCTGTCTGCATAACCATCCGGCTCGCAAAGACCCGCTGAAATTACCAACCCGACTGCACCCATGTTGGCGACAGATGTGTCCGGTAAACACGATGACTAATGTTGCTTCAGGAAAACGGTCAGAATATTGGTCAAAGGTATCCCCACGTGCAACATTGTGCTGTATGCAAAGTTTCCTTTCTGTCAGTTTTATTCACACCTATCATGCAGGTGCAATGAATGAAGTGAAAGACTTTATACTTTTAGGAGATGCATCTAAGTCAGGAATCAACACACTGATACAACTTTGTGTTAAGCTTTTGTTTTTCTTCTAAGAGTCGAATCGAGGTGAATGAGGAGGGTCAACTTTATTTACAGATGTGCAGATATGAAAGCAGTGTTCTGCTTATGATGTCAAAGACAGGAGAAATCCTTTTTTGGTCATCAGTGAGCACACACACCTGCTGTTTGAAACGTCTGTTTATGACGGCTTCAGCTCTCAGGCAGGAACGAGCTGAGGGCCTGCATGAAATAAGGATTATTTTCAACTGTGAACAAAGAAATAAAATCCCTAGAATAAAAATATAGAGCTGGAAATGAACGGTCTCCTTTAATGAAGACGTCCACAGATTCAGACAGCTGTAGAAACATTTATCCAGCTCTGACACCAATGATGCTTTTAGACAACTGAACTAATCTGTTCCTGAATATAGGTTGGACTTTAAAAGTTGTCCAGAGAGGGCTTTAAATGGGGTGATGAAGCAAACACAAATAGTACATTAAAGTGGGACATTAACTATCAATGGATTTGAGGCTCTACTCAGCTCAGACACCACTAAATGCATATATTAGCAGCATGAATGGACTCAAGTACAAATAACAAGCACTATGCTCCTTAACAAAATCACATCTTTGGAAATACATGTGATCCCCCAGAGCAAATCACTGGACCGAACTTTTTCAGAGCTGAAAGGGTTTTCCTGTTGTTGGTCAGTACGGGGTTAGGGTGCACATCTACTGGTTTATGTGGAATTTTCACCCTGCTGGTATACCCAAAGGAAACCCTCACTGCACAGTACCTGCAAGGGCAAATAATTGGCAAGCTAACACCTTCTAGTTTCTGAAACTATGCTTGTTCACTGGTTATCAGGTGGAGAGGTCACATTAAATGAAAGGCTTTCGCACACATTTCATTCAGTTGGCTCTGCGTCCTCACAGGAAGAAGGTTGTGGGTCGACTCTTTCTCTGGACACCCTGGATTCCAGCTAACAGGGAAAAGTACTGCATATAAAATAAATTAAGGGTGTAACTCTGTAACCAACTTTGCACCATTTAAAAGCATTGTACCATTATTTTATGGTACGCTCTCTCTAGGATACAAGTGTCCCACATCAGGAATGCTTTGGTAACACACAACTGTACAGACTTATGGCTTCAGCATTCCTCACCCCGACCACCATCTGTCGGGAGAAGCCGGCTAATGCTAACACGGAGCCAGATCTAAATATCCTTTCAGAGAGATGACTGGTTGCCTTCACCAGAGCTGGATCTGAACAGTGAGAACATTTGTTGGATGTTAAGGTGTTTCATGAAGTCCAGAACTGACAGAAACTGGCAGACGAAGAACTTGCAACATTACAGATAATACAGAAACCATTTAGCACAGATATGAATACGAGCAGGAGTGCATTGACGTTTTAGCTCTCCCTGTTTGTGTCACTCAGGCACAAAACTCTTTGAAACCCACAGCCTTAGTGGGCTCTGCATCAGCGACAAGCAGCTGTACCCTAAAACAGGCACATCGAGGCACTTTAGCTGCGAGCTCACACCTTATGAGAATCTGTGGAATCATGTGATACTTTTACTGTTCTGTAATCACTCTGACTTGGACCACCGGTGGACTGATACACAGCTCCCTCTGCAGCCACACAGTGCTTCGATGTTTTGTTAAACATGTGTAGAAGTCTGCTATTCCAAGACCTGCAGGCAGCTGTGAGAGAAGGATAAATTCATGGATTTGCCTCCTTTAAGCAGCAGGGGAACGTCTCCACTTTATTTCTCACATGTGAATTTTCCAGGTTTTCTTGCTCTACTATAATATTAAAGCACTGTGGTGGCGAAGGTGGGGCTTATTGGCTAACTTTAACTGATAAACAACATGTCACACAAGGCTCCGCAATTATTTCACAGCCAATGAGAAACAGGGTGACCTGTCACAGATGTACAGGACGGCAAAGCAAGAGTCCTCCACAGAGCCAGGAGCACATGGCTGCTGAAACATGATCTGCAGTAATGTAAGATGGAAAAAGGGCCGTGTGGGTCCTGCCTGCGTAATTAAATTGCTCCACAGCTCTTTTTCTGCATTTAAAGTATGCAAACAGTCTCCATACTTTACATATTTGTCTGCTTTCTACTGCTTACGTGACAGTTTCTTGTTTTTCTTTGTTAATAAAGTAATCAATGCTAATTTATTAATGAGATCTGGGTAGCAGGTCTGATACATTGTATATTCCAGTGGAAAATTTCCACAGCATTTAAAAGGCTCTCTTTGCATGTTGCAAATAATCACATGGACTGCAGCAGTCTCCGTGAGGCTCGGTGCACAGGTGGAGCTGTGACTTTAATCTGGAACACGCGCTGGACAAATGGGGCTCAAATATTTCCATTAGCTGCTAATCTGTTGATTAACCCTTTAACTAGTCGCTCAGCCCCGGTTACATCAACAGAAACTCGTAAGCAACAGCAGAAATGTTCGTGTAACTGATTATTGTGCGGGGATCGCAGCTTTATCACTCCGCACTGCTCCTACACTGACGCCGAGCCCGGCGTTTCCCCGGAGGCTCCAAACTTTCCCGTAACCACGGCGGCTGCTCTGACCTTTAATGTGCTCGTTGACGACGCTCTCCAGCCGGTCCAGCCTCTCGATAATCCTCAGGGTTTCACCTTTGCTGTCCTCCTCCAACTTTCTCTCCGCCTCGCCGCCGCCGCCGCTCTCCGCAACTTTAGGACCGCTGTTGGCCACGTAGTTGGTGATCCAACCGACGTACAGCAGGCACACGATGTTGGTCATACCGCTCAGGATTACGCATGTTGACACCAAAGTTTTAGTTCTCCTTGTGCACAGCATCGCGACGTCCCTCCATGGGCAGGCAGGTGGATGCCAGGAGAGGACGCGCTCGAGAAATGTGTCCAAACGGAACTAGAGCGAGTCAGTTCGCCTGTGCGCGCTCACGGGCCCGGATCAGCATCTCCACATCCTCCGGAGGCTTTCAGCGCTTTCCACTGCCGCACGAGCGATACTTCAGGTTTTAATCCCAGAGATGAAAACACGGTGTCCCGCTAAGCTACCGGCGAGTTCAGCCGCAAAGCCGTGAGACGCAGCAACCCACCCCCCACAACCCATCCCACCGCGTCGTAGCCCTTGCACAGCCCAATAGGAGGGGAGGAGGAGGGGTTTGCTGGAGTCTACCCGCCCCCACACACAGCTGGAGCGCACAGAGGAGGGCGGAGGGGAGGAATGTGAGGAAGCTCAAGTGCAACGACCCAAACAGTGACGATCGGCGCGGCGCGGTAACGGAAACCAAACCGGTTCGTGTAAGTAAGGAGCGGCATACCGCGTGTGTGCGCGAGCGCCGAGTCTACAGGTGAGTCTACAGGTGAGTCTACAGGTGAGTCTACAGGTGAGCCTGTGGGTTCAAGTGTGAGCAGTTTGGTGACAGATTCTGCTGGGACTGCAGGAAGTGAGCTTCACTCCTGTTTTATTAAAAATCATGACTGAGAAAATGATTTTTTATCATCCAAGTCACAGTAGGAGGTCATGTTTCGCACTACACGTCACATTTATATTAATGTAAGATCATCTGCATTAGACATATATGTATAGATGAACACACACGCACACACACATATATGTGAGAAACTTTGAAATGCAAGTATAAAAATATGAAACTTATCGTGTGTAGCACAAGCTTAAAGGTGAAACATCCCAGAGGTGTTCAGTTCAGATCATATTTGAAGCTTCAGTAAACGCTGTGCGTTTGTGCACACGTGTGTTTTCCATTAAAGCCAGCTGTTTTATCAGAGGCTGTTCCTGAATATTAGCAACTATTCACACGCTTCACTGTAGTTTTCATTTAGTTTGAGTTATATTTAGCTGCGAGCACGCATCATCAAAACACAAATCGTCAGCTATTGGGCCATCACATGTTTGATTATTTTTTTTAGAATACTCGTGATGAACATCATCAGATTCAATTCATATTTAGCCAGTTTTATGATTGCAGAGGTTCTGATTGGGCACTGGCACCGGGTTTCCTCGGTGAGCGTGAATAACTGTTGATTTAGCCATTTTTGCTGTGAATGTCCATGTGAAAGACACAATATAACTATAAATATAAATACATAACTCTATTTCCAAAAGACAGGACCTTGTGTAAAATATAAATAAAACACAGTGTAATATTTAAAAGGTGTTTAAAGCCTGTATTGATTTAAAATTTCATGCCATCGACATGATAAAAGTCGGTACAATGAGGAAACGTTAATCACTGTGTTGCATCTCTCTTTCTTTTAACAACACTGTGTGCATCTTTGGAACTGAGGGGAACAAATCCTCTGGGTTTAAAAGTCGAATGTTTTCACATTCACACTTTATCATTTCTGGGCCTCTTTTGTTCGTCTTTAATAACGTCCCAGAGGTTTAGTATCGCAATAACGGTTTAGGAATTACAGCCATTTTTATACACAGCCCCCCTTTTCAAAGGCTCAAAAATAAATGAACAATTGGCAGACAAGCAGGAGTATCCTGCTCCCTGTTAGGGGTAAAAGGTCTAGATTCCAACTGTTGAACTCCCATTTGATCCAAACTATAGTGTAAAAGCATTCCAACAGTTTCTCAAGGCTAAGAATACGATATTGTTCCACATGCATAGTTAAAATGTACGTCCCAGCCCTCGATCAGGTAATTCTCACATTTCTCACTGAAATACTGTAACTCATCATGCAGATTGTGGAATGATATCCATTATTACTTATAAAAACTCACCTGGTGGGCCTTGATGTGGGTGGCATGTGAGTCTTAGGGTTCACTCTGTAAACAGTGAACAGGTATTCCGTCTGCAGCTGCAAATAAACATCGTGACGCCATTTTTACAAACTCGACTGCTGCAGGTTTCACTGTTTTCCACATTACTCACAGCGAACATCTTCAGATTTAGCTTTATTAACTTTATTAACATGAAAAAATTAAAACTATGACTTGAGGGCTAACTGTCCGAAAAAGTGAAACATAACTTTCAGAGTCTCTCCACCAAAGGAATTCTTATACAGCCCTTACTGAGGTCTACATATGTGCATATTATACAGTCAATAAGAATGTACTGTCATGGCTTTGCTGCCAGTGAGTGGTTTACTCAAAGGCCTCTGGTGGGCATCACTTTATATGAGCACTCACACACACATGCACGCGCACACACACATGATCGCCGACCACCTAGGGTTGCTGTACCTGAGAGCTAAAAGAACTTCAGAGCTTCACACCACCAGCAGATGGATCTCACAGTGAGGGCCTCTAGGCTCCAGCTTTTATCTTTGTCTTTCATCCACTGCTCCACCAATCGCACACACACTCTTGCAGACACACACGTACACACACGTGGCACTGAATCGAAAACTCGCCATTCACCCAAGAGCACTCTGGCAGATTCAGCTGACTTGCCGAGGGTATAAATAATGCATTAGATCTGAAATATTAAGGCTCTCTGGTCTATGCCGCTTTCAATCTCGTCTGACTGACTGTCTGTCAGTCTGTCTGGGTCTCTCGTTCTTTCTCTTCCCTCATTTTGGCCAAAAAGGAGGCAAAATGTCATTGATTTTACTGTGCTTGGAGCAAGGAAAACACTAAAAACCCACTAAAAGGGTTCAATCTTTGTCTTCCTGTAATGCAAGCAGACAATTGTTGAAGTGAACCTGATGAGTATCCTCAAAGCAATCAGGCATCAAAGACATCTCAGTTTCATCAAAATACGCTCCAAAACTGTAGCATCACTCGTCTCTTATGAGTTACTGTGCTCAGGACACGCAGACTGAACATTACCATCATGTCTGTCACTTTATAACTGGCGTGGATGGTGGCAGGTCCCCAGGCATCTTTACTGCTGTAGGGTCACACAGGGTGGGGTGGGGTGGGGGGCTGTTTTCACCAGTGTACCCTCAGGCCTTTTCCACTCGTATTAAAATTATTTGATAAAATCGGATTTCTGAGCAGTGATTGCCTTGGGGAAGACCTTAGGCCTGAGATGCAATTATTACATCAGTTCACAGATATAAGTTCTATCCAGCAAAGATGTTTTCAAGTCTACAGTGTTTTAAATGTTTAAAGGATACAGCTAACCACTTTAAGTCTCATGCAACTGTTGCCATTGCAGCTTGCAGAGGTAGTTTAAAGTGGCTCGCAAGATTACGAGGTCAGGGATCCTGCATGCTCAACTGCCTCAACATTAAAACCACCCAACTAAGAGCACGGAAGTGAGACCTTTACCTGTAGGCATTGTAATTCGAAAAGGTTATTTCTGCACGATCTGGATGTGAAGAGCCGAGCTGTTTATAGTCTTCTTCAGGCTTGTGGTGTGATGGCACAAACTGAGCTTGAGCCCAGAGGGAACGATCCATTGTTTTCTTGTAGAGAAGCATCACCTCAGACTCATAGAGGTGGACTCTAATGTCAGCCTTTTCAAGCCAAGTCTGGAAACTTTTCTCTTTTCTTTGAGGCGGTGACCTATGATACCAACCAATAAGCTGCTTATAATGCAGTCTTTAGATCCCTTCCCAGGTGATTCAGTCGCCACTCCTTTGCTGATCTACATGGTGGCAGAGGGTGAAAGAAGAAATTCACGCCTTGGTGCATGTGACCCTAATGACTCACCTCTCAGAGAAATTTGTTTAATGTGGATTCTGGTTAAATGACATTGTGTTTTAAAGCTGTGACTGAATAACTTGAAAGTGCATCATGGTGACACACAGCGGTTCCCAAAATATCCTTGCCATTTTGGAATGAGTCTGGCATGATTTGAAATTCCGGTTTAATATCGGAGGACATCGTCTCTTCAAGTTGTTTCAGCAATATAGAACTGATTATGTGGGAGCATGCCTGACTGCAACAAGGGCTTAATTAAATCAGCTCACGGGTGGATCAATTGAAAAGTCCTCTGTGTTGACAAGTGTTTGCTCTGACAGAGAGGACGAGGAGCCGGGCCCCCTGTGCTGCAAGCTAATGTCACAATCAGCTGAGATGACTGACCAAAGAGAATTGAACAGCAATGCACAACGTTTCCGTTTTGTTATCTACGTTCGGTGTTTTGCTGTTCGTGTTTCACAGCAGTCTTACAAACCAAATGTAGCTCGGAACAATTTATTATAGAACCTACTCAACAAATTTGTAAAAATATCTGGTATATATCAAAAAACTCTAACCTTCAGCTTATTCAATATAAAATACTTCACCGGGTCCACTGCACTGCTCAAAAAATGCCAAAAATGGGTCTGCTTCCATGTGAAATATGCACACATACATATCTCCATGCTCTGTGGCTCTGCACAACTAGATCACTTTTCACCATGATTGGCTGTCTCATCCCATTACCAGCATGTCTCTGTCTGCTGGGGGACACCACAACAATTACTGATGATGTCCACAATCCCAAATTATTACTCATAGCGTTAACTATTGGCAAAGAGACAATCCTAGTGAACTGGAAAACAAGGACCACCATCAGTTTGACTCAGAGTACAGTTCACATTCTGTAGGATCTTCATTTATATTAGTTTATTTATCAGGATTATGGTCTTTGTCCTGTTCTTTCTCTTTCTTCTCTTATTCCTTTCTCTCTTTTTTTCTCCTTTTACCTTCTCCCTCCTCATCTGTTTGTATTATTGTGCATAATACAGCAGATCCACCCTGGTAGAAATGACTTTCGCTCCCCGTTTCCTCTGTTTCCCAGTGTATGTCCTGTCCTCTCGCCTCTCCCAGATACTTTATTGACTTGTTTAGCTAATGACTCTGTAAATGAAATGAGTCAGGCCCTGTGTTATTACTGTTATTGTTATTATTATTGTTTTGTTGCTGTTATTATTATTGACAGACAGAGCACAAGGAAAAAATAAATATATATATACTTTTTCTATTTTTCACATTCACGTGTCCCTCAAAGTTTTTGAAATGCAGATAAAAAATAAATGAATAAAAAAAAAGAAGCAAAAATCGATGTTTGTGAATAAGAATTGTTAAATTAGGCCACACCCCATTTTTTTCAAAATAAGAGAAAACATTTACCTTACTTTGTTATTCTGGTGAATAAAGAATATTTTGTAATCAATCACCAAAAGCATGTTGGTAGGTGTTAGAATACCTGACCGGTGCTCTGAAGTAAACTCTGTGTGTGGGAGCAGAGTGAAAAGTGTTTCGTCTGACTGATTTGCATTTGACATTTTGCGTTCTCACATCCATCAGCTCAGGGCTGCAGTGCACGTGCGACACTGGCTAATAACTGAATAACTGAGCTTTTTCATATCCTTTGTGTTAAAGAACATCAGCACATACATGTCACTGGCAGCAACATTGTTACGTCTTTGTTTCTGAAATATGAACTAACTGCTCTTTAACTGCTTTTGTTGGATAAATAAAACATTTTTAAAACACTTTACAAACTGAAAAAAAATATTTTTGCTGCTTTTTTCTTTTTAACCTGTAATGCACGAGGAAGAAAACCTGATTTCAATTAACTGAATAAAAATGGAGTCATCTGTTTGTTAAAGAGCTGCACACGTATCTGAAGCACCTGGCATATCTGTCCTGTTGTACTTAGACTTGTGCAGAGCACGCTATGTGAAAACGGATGTTTCAGAGAGTCCTGGCAGGTTTGTGTTTCAGTGAAGTGCTACAAGATAAAAGCTCCTCCATCCTAACCTGAAACACCTATAAGATGCTTTTCTCTCGAAACTGCTTCTCTTCAAGTTCAGGTGAGACAAAATACTCGTGCTTCTAAAGACGCGAGTTCACACGCCTAAAATGAGGATCTCTACAAGAAGATTTTTTGGCCTTGTAGTAACCCCAGCCTCACCTGACTCTAAACCCTTTTGCTAACGTGTTCTCCACTCAGTCGCAGGGCTCCTGTGGCGCACTCAGACTGAAATTCACTTCCTAAAGCCTGCCTGCTGACTTTGCCTCTTGCTATCGCCCCCTTTGTGTGTTTTTACCTGCAGAACGTCAATCACGAGTGAACCTTTCAAACTTTTATTGTCTCTATCTCATAAAGTGGATTCTTACCTCTTTATTAGGTCGCAGCAGGTCGAGAGAGGTATTTATCGAGGCAGTCTGTGGAAGTAAAAATGCTCGAAAAAGACTTCCTACATTCATCTGTGGAAAGCCAAGGTGAACAGATACTCTGAGTTTGTAGCAACACTCTCTTTCTGCACATTAAGACAAAGAGGCCTCAGAACAGATCAGTGACCCTGAATGCAGGATGCAAACAGGTTTCTATCACACATGGCTGACTTCCACAGACACAAACAAAGCGTTTTGCTGTTTGGTTGCTTAAACAGGGTTAAAATAACACATTCTTCTTCATTAGCCAGCTATACAACAGTAATGTGTGCCACAAAGCATTAAATACCTCATTTGTCTTTGCTTGTGTAAAAGCAGTGAGACATGAATATTCAAATTTCTGGTTGTTGTAATTCATCTGTAAAACTATACAGTTTTACTTTAGTTTTTTTCTTTTCCTCATTTGGGTCATCGAGGACTTTTTCTCCTCTTCTGTGTCAAAGTTCACTTCCTGTTTTATTTTGAAGTTTAATTCCTATTGGTCTTTTCTGTTGAGTCCACCCATACCTTATGGATATTTAGTCAGGGTGCCTTTCCTCGGTTTTGATCAGGTCATTATTACACCTCCCCGCCGTTTCTGAATCTCATATGTTACTTTTTTGCTGACTTCCTGTTTTATGGATTTTAATTGCTCGTTAGATTCTTCCGTCTCTCTGTGTACCATTTTTTTTGTTCAAACTCAAATGAAAGGTCGTTGTTTTCCCACTAACCTGCCCCCCACCTGGTTAAATGCATATTAGGTCCCCCTGTGAACATTTATTGAAAAACAACAGACGCGTGGCACAGACAGTAGCTGAGCATTCTTCTCAGCCAGGATGAAAGATGATGATCCAACCAAAGCAAGCAGCACTGCTAAAATCAATCAGACACTCACAACACTCTTGAAGCTGAAATGACGACTTCCAAATTGTTGCAGTTAGCGTGGTTTTATAGGCGAGCCTCGGGGGTCCAGGCTGGCCCACCCAATAAAGTGACGTAGCCCCTCAGCTGAAGTCCACACAGACTATGAATTACACTAATTCATACAATGTGGTAATGAAAAACTGGAACACCCATAAAGCCGACGAGACACTGCAGGGTGAACTCGGTTTAATTATTCGGTTCACAGCAGTTTGTTGCTTGTGCAGAGGTAACAGCATGACTGAGGACACTGACGGGCTGTGCAGGTGAGACGTGGGAAGCGCACCTCCTGTCAGAAACGAAACAGAAGTCGTTCATCAGCTCGTGCAGCAAGTTTGAAACCATGAAGCTGCTCCAAAACAAAACAGATGGAAATGTGCTGAGGACACACTCAGCTGTTCGAGTGTGTGTGGTGAGTTCACTGACCCACTTCTGCACAAAAGCCTCTCCTCTCTGCTCGTCTCCTGCTGCACCACTGAAGTCCAAGGCAGACATTTTTGCACTTTTTTCCAGCGACTACGTTTCTCTCCGTGTACTATACAAACAACTTTTTTTGTTTGTTTGTTTTTGTTTCATTTTGTTTTCTTTTGTTTTGCTTTTTTTTTTTTTTTTTTGCAAAGTGAATCAAACTGAGTGTCCTCTGTCAGAGCTGGTTACCTGTCCGGGTCCATGCGGTCGTTCTGTCCACCTTTTTTGTTTTTGTTTTTCTTTTGCTGTCCCTGTTTGACTTTGTTTATTTTATTTTATTTTCACTTGCTAACACGGGACAGACATGACTGGGAGAAAGAAAGAGAGGAGGGAAAGAAAAACAGCGGGGAAGAGGAACGGTGATAAAGGACAAAAAACAAAAACCAACAAAACAAACAGACAAAAAATACAAATATCAATCACCTGGATCACCTGTTGAGAAAGAAAAAAGAGAAAACAAGCAAAAAAAGAGAGAATAGAATAAACAACATCACAATGATATATGGAATATGACAGTAAATACTAAATATTAAACATTATTGTGCAGCACATAAGATCAACAGAACACAGTGTGCTTTGAGGTAGGAGCCAAAAAGGGTGTAGTTTGTGGGTGTGATCACCCGTGTGTACACCTGTGAGCATGGACGCGCTTGTTTTTTTTTTAAAAGGTTCCTTCATGTAATGATCTGCTAGAGGGTGTGGGGGGGCCACAGCCCCGTCCTCCAGGGCATGAAGCAGGTATGGAGGAGATCAAAACTCCAGACATCCAGAGGCCCCCAGAACACAAGAGACCAAGGAAGACCAACAGAGGGGCAGCCGCGCCACTGTCCCAGAAGAGCTGAGGAGAGTCCCAGATGAGGGCTCACTCAGCAGCCGCGGAGCAGAAGCCAGGGGGGGTTGCAGTGACGCGCCCGTGAGCTCCGCCGGCAGCCAGCTGTGCCTGAGTGACTGAGCCCGGGGTTGAAGACTCCAAACTGCCCTCCGACGCCAGGGGTGAGGTTGTACACCCTGATGGTCTTCTGGATGCCGTGTAGCGTGCCCACCAGCGTGTATGTGTTATGAGAGTGTGAGTAATGTGAATGTCTAAGTTTGGGGTTAAAATTGAGGCACAGGCAGCCAGAAGGGGACAGAAGGGGGATGCCTGCCCTGCACCCTGGTGACACACCTTTACCCCAAGGCCCTGCATGTGTGGGTGATTGTGGTGGAGCGGGAAGAGGGAGGCAGCTGGAGATGGGGAGGGAAGGAAGGGAGGGGTGGCCTGCTGCCCAGCCTGTGTGCAGCACAGTGACTACAGATGTTTGGCTTTTTTATGAAGTAAATTTGTACATTTGTCCAAATAAAGATGAGTGATAAAGAAAATGGAACCATGGACTCGTGCAGGGATGGGACTAACTAACCAACCAATGGTTGACTGACTTCAGATATCTGGAGACTGCAAAGCTGCCCTGGTGGCACATAGTGACTCTTATTATACAAAGTAAATGCTTAGATTTTTTCCTTTAATTTGTCACCTGTTTGCATATGAATCTTGGTACATTTCAGTAACTAAACTTTCGCTTTTCTTTTTTATGTTTTAGTAACTAGTTATGAATTCTACAGCCTTCCTCAGCTTCACTTGTTTTATGCTTTAGTAATAAGCGAGTAAGTGAGACAGCAGCACTATCGTTTGTCTTGGCACAGACTCCACACCCAGGGAGAAAGGAGCAGCTGCCAACAGGAACAACCAGGCTGCACAGAAGACCTGACAGTAGTCCAAATGTGACTGCCCAAGGCAACTGGGCAACCACAACTGGTCTTGTGCTGTGATAGAGGTTAATGAGATTGTCACACTTTGTCTGCCCATTCTAAACCATGTTCTCTGTGAATAGGAATTTTTCTTGTAACTATTTAAATACAGTAAATCCTTTGTGGCAGCCTGTTCTCATTGCCTGAAAGTCATACACTGCTGCATCCCCACAGCCGCTGGCATCTTTCAGACACACACACGTTGAACTTTGACGTTAGCGTGGTGACGTCCTGTTTATGAGACTGCTCCCGCTCTCACTGGGTCACATTTAAACGCGACGTGTCGCAGCATTTGTCAGCGTGCGGGATCACTGCTGTGAAGGACATTTAAGGATACCTTGCTGAAACAGGGGAGTGTGCTGTGTTATCATAATGCAGTCACAGAGTGTTGAGAAACAGTAACATAGTAACAAGACACTTTGCAGTTTGACACATTTGAGAGCGCGAGGTGCAAAGAGCTCTGCAGAGATCTTGGAGCATACAAGGTAGCAGTGTTTCAACCTTGATCGCGTCTGTTGTCATCTGAGAAGCTCTTCCTTCATTTCTGCCAGTGTCACGTGTTTTTATTTACAACTACCAAACTTGTGTATCCTCTGATCCAGTGACACACGGCGTGTATGCACTTACACTCGATAAACTGGTGTTTTTATTGTGTGTGTGCACGCCTGGAATGAGCCAAGGCCATCAAATCTGAAATTTAAAAAGGAAATATAGAGTGTGTAGTGCCTTGATAAGTGGGCGGTCATGTTTTTTCCTACACCTGAATTCAAGTCCAAATATTCTAAGCTGGCTGGATAATACGGCCAACATCTAGTAAGATAAGACCATGAATTATCTGCATACTGAGAAGTCTGAGGTCACTGAGAAATATTCTTGCTTCTGAAAGATAAAAACATAATATCATCATTATCAGCAACGCACCTGCTAAGAGAAGAGGCCATTACATTCCTACACCAGCACACGGGTACAATAGTTCAGTAAAGTCATAAATAGAGGCTGACTGCTCTCATTTCTCATCACGCCTGTTATGGACTGAGTAATAAATGAGTCTGGAGTTTGGTGGACGGCCTCTGCCTCCTGTGCCACAGCAGCTCTGAGCTTTGGGAAGTGTCGGAGGTCTAACTGGGTTTGTTGTCTTCGTGTTTCCAAGTGCAAATGTTTTAGTTGATGTTTGATGTTTTTTGGCTGTCATATCTCTCCAAACTAGCCATAATTAGCAGTTATAAAAAGCTTAGTTTGCATGTCACATTTAAAGAAATAAATAAAAAAAATTATATTTATACAGCACCTTCTAGAGAGAGTCACAAAGTGCTGCACATAAGATAACAAATAATACAAGGGTAAAACAGACAATATAAAACAGGCACAAATTAACCAAAAGCAGTTTTAAAAAGGTGAGTTTTGAGTTGTTTTTTAAAAAACAGCTACTGAGTCCACAGTTCTTGAGGTTTGGGGGGAGAGGGCCACAGTCTCGGGGCCACAGTCTCGGGGCCACAGTCTCGGGGCCACAGTGGCAAAAGCTCTGTCACCCTTAGTTCTCATCTTAGTCTGTTTTATAGCAAGTAAGCCCTGATCAGATGACCTCAGGGACCTGCTGGGGACATCGGGCTGTGGCAGATCAGAGATGTAGGCTGGTGCCAGTCCAGGCAAGGCTCTAAATGTCAAGACCAGGATCTTAAAATGAACTCTAAGTTCAACAGGAAGCCAGTGTAGCTGAAATAGCAACGGTGTCACATGTGAATACTTTGTTAAAAGCCTGGCTGCAGCATTTTGCACAGCCTGCAGACGATCCAGTGTGCTTAGACACATAAACAGTGAGTTACAATAGTCCAAGTGTGAGGAAATAAATGCACGTATAGCAATCTCCAGTTCAGAGCGAGATAAAATCGGGCTTAACTTAGCCACATTTCTTAAATGACAAAAACAAGACTGAACCAGAGAATTCACATGCCCATCCAATGTGAGAGTCAAAAGTGACACCTAAAGTCCTGATAGAGGATTTAACATAAACTGAGAGAGGACCAAGGATTAATATGTACAATAAGATGAGAAGTCGTCATCTTCACTGAAAATATTGGGTGAAGTTTGCACATAATCGTGGAAGTTGACCATTGAAGAACACTAAAGCATCACAGATCTTGTATCTTGTATTTAATGAGACTGGCAAAAACACGTCGTACAGCTGGTTGCTGCCAGGCCTTCTGCACTTTAAGTTCTTCATCCCAAATTTAGCAGTGAGTCAAACAAAACTCTGTTGGTGATGGTGACGTTTTACATAGGTGAGGTACGCAGGCGAAACACGGCATTCACAGGCAGATGATGAATATGAAAGTGAAGAATTGTTCTTTTGTGAACGGTGGCACACGTTTCAGAAGACTACACTGTAATCATTTAAAATAAAAATGGCTTATAGTTCCTTAAGAATCATATTGCGAGTAGTTACACAAGCTTTTAACTCTCATTAACTCTAGCAGACTTGTTGACCTGTGCTGATCATGCCTGTCCCAGAGCACAGAGGCAGAGACCCCGAGGCTGAGTGCTCGGGTTTATTGTTTAATAATTCATTGCTTCAGCTCTCTATCTAAGCGTGCCTTCATGTCCACACACACACACACACACACACACACACACACACACACACACACACACACACACACACACACAGAAATGTCCTGTGAATCTCTTAAATGGTTATTGCTCGATCTTAAATTTATAAAATGAGGCATTTGAACTCCTGTCTGGGAAATTAACTGCTCTGAAATATCACTCAGTACATGGAAGCAATTTCCTGAGGTGCTTTTACCAACAGTAGTGACAGCTGTAGCTTTGTTGATGCACAAACTTTCTTGTAGAACTGAACCCTCAGGAACTGGAGGGAATTTAGTTTGATAAGAGGAAAACTGCTACAAACTGCTGCAGAAAAATAAGTGGGACTAAAGTTTTGTTGTCAGTTAAGCAGCCCAACGAAATGGAGAAATCTTTATTTAACTCAAATCCTTATTTTTCTTAATACCAAAGCAAATTTAGCAGTTACCACTGTTTCCAAATAGCAGTGGTAACATATTATTTTAGTAAAGAAAATAAATTAAAACAAATAAGTGAATAAATAAACAAATAAATATCTATTTTATTTTCTAATTTTCACTTTAGCCTTGCTGCAAATTTTAAAGACCTCTCTGCACTGAATCATAGCTGTTATTAACCTCTGTCTCTCTTCCACAGCATGTCTTTATCCTGTCTTCCTTCTCTCACAGCAGATGGCCCCGCCCCTCCCTGAGCCTGGTTCTGCTGGAGGTTTCTTCCTGTTAAAAGGGAGTTTTTCTTCCCACTGTCACCAAAGTGCTTGCTCATAGGGGGTCATATGATTGTTGGGTTTTTCTCTGTATGTATTATTGTAGGGTCTACCTTACAGTATAAAGAGCCTTGGGGCGACTGTTGTTGTGATTTGGCTGTATGAGTAAAACTGAATTGTATTGAAAATTGGAGTCCGGTCACTTTTAGCCCTTAAGGTGATGGTTAGTGGGCTTTAACCTTTCTTGATGGATCATCAATCAGAAGTCTGAGTCAATAAATAATATTAATATTATTCCAATTATTCCATCCATTAGTGGATCAAAACTTTCATCCTTTGGACACCAAACACCTACAGAATTTTGTGACAGTTCACTTATATTGCCTGTAGGATTTGTGCACAACATGGTATAATAGTCCATGCTCTCTGTGTGAAAGTATTGGACCAACCTGCAGTCTAACACGTGAATGACTGTTGCTGTGTCTTAATCCAGCTGTTACCGCTGCTAAAATGTTTGGCTGTAGGTTTGTCTGTTGCTTTTTCTTTTAATTAATAAAATAAATACCAGTTCCATCTAGTTCTGACCCATGTTGCTATATTCCTCACGCTCTTCTCATCATTCCTTGCTTGGTTTCTTCCCCGTTTCTCCTTCTGGCACAGCTGTGTAAGAGGGCTTTACTCCATGAGAACCCATTATGGGCAGACAGCTAGCGTTTACGCCTGTCACACCGTGGACGTGCATGCGTATATATTCATCTGTGTGTCTGCAGTGGTGCCGTGGGGGGAGCAGGGCAGTATAGCTTTTAAATGTGCCTTAGTATGGGTGTGTCATCCTTCATGCTTCTCACCAATAAAGCCATAGTATGCTTACCTGCACCCGTCCTTTCCTCATTCATCCTCGCCTCCTAATCTGCCCTGATGTGACGGGATGGCTACACTGACTATAATGTGACTAGCGGCACAGTGGTGGCCATCATTGCCTTTTACATATTATGATTCAGGCCTACATTAGTACTGCTGTCGTCACCACTTTCTCTTACATGGTGCATAGACAGGCTGTAAGACCAGCCTTGTAACTCTCCATTAACAGGTTGCCAAATCATCCCTGCACTCTTTGACAGCTGAGAGCAAAAATAGAGTTTCTGAAATAAAATGCTTTGGGGCAAAACTCCACAGGGAGCTGTTCTACCTTCCTTTCTTTCTACAGCCCTAACACTTGAACTTTCAGCTAATGCATTAACAAAACTATTGCTAAACACACTATTCAGTAACCTTGTTACATTTGTTATTTTATTTGTGTGCGATCTACAGTGAAAAGTAATAAAGGACCTATAACTGAGCACCATGGCAGATAGGCAGCAGATGGTGTTCAGTAGATTAAGCTAGCTGGGTGCTACTTGCTAAGAAATGGAAATGAAAATCAGAACTAGAGGTAACTGCAGAATCAGTTGCTAATTGCTGGTGAGCTGCTTAGATTCTTAGCAGGACTTCTTGCAAAGCTTGACAGCTCTTGGAAAGCGGGCAAATCCCAAAAAGGTTAGATCGTGGAACAAACACGGCAGCATGGCTACAGTCGAAGCTAAAGACAAATCTAAGGTGGTTGGCCAAAGTGCACAGCACTGTGTTTGGTGATTGCCATTGTGTTGGATCCCAAACTCATCTTTTGTATCAAATGGAGAAACTGCTTAAAACAAGGCTGTTCATGAAGAATCACCTTCAACAAAGAAATGATCAGAAAATCAATATTAATCAATAAAATGTAAAGAAGAAAATACTTCATCAGTCTGATACTTACAAGTTTGGTTTGGGATACGTTTGGAAATGGCTCTGTACCATTTCCTGTGCAAAGAACATCCCCTTCTAATGACGACTGCACACTAAAATCTTTACCCGAAAGTCTCCCAAGCAATCAGACTGCAAGCAGAACGTCAGTGAAAGAAGCATCTTCCATCAAAATCCACCTTCGTGCTTCTTTACAAGTCAGACTGAAGCAACGGCATATTGTCTGCATCACTGAGCACCTGATTTCCTGTCAAATGGCTCTCATGAAGAAACTTCAAGAAACTGGAAAACTGGCTGGATTGCTGCCACTCAAGCGCACCCTAGAAACCTGTTTTCCCTCTGGGAGATGAAATCTGCTCCTCTCCAAGAGCTGTCAAGCGTTGTAAGAACTCCTGCTAAGAATCTGCCATCATCATAGTCAAAGGAGCTTGCAAAGAAAAGTGTCTGGACTTCTTTAAGTTGCTTGAAGACGTTTCACCTCTCATCCGAGAAGCTTCTTCAGTTCTAAGGTCAAATGGTGGAGAGTCCCAGATATAAACCTAGTGGGAGTTTCCCCCCACAGAGGGACAAAAGGACCCCCTGATGATCCTCTAATCGCCTGAGCCAAGGTGTGAAACTGGGTGTGGGTCCCAATCAGCCAGAGTTTTGGGTGAGCTCATTGTGAAACCTGGCCCCACCTTATCATGTGATTTCCTGAGGTCAGATGGCCCAGGATGTGAGTGGGCAATAAGGCGTCTGGGAAGGGATCTCAAAACTGGATTATAGATGGCAGAGAGTTGGTGTCGTAAACCCCCGCCTCTGTTCAAAGATGGTCGCTCACAGTGGACATAGATGCTTCTTTCACTCCTCTTTCAAACCATCTGTCCTCTCTGTCCAAAATGTGAACACTGGCATCCTCGAAAGAGTGACCTTTATCCTTAAGATGCAGATGGACTGCTGAGTCTTGTCCTGTGGAGGTGGCTCTTCTGTGTTGTGCCATGCGCTTGTGACCATCATCATCATCGTCTGGGAATCTGTGGGAAACCCATAACTGTTGGAGTCCTGGTACTCCAATACTTCTTTTGTCCACATTAGTCCAACATTTACATCAGTATATTATATTGCCATATGGCACTGGCATATGTTGCCCGTCTGTTCCCTTTATAATAATATTCACTTTTCTTTGTTACCTCTGAGATTCTGCCACCCTGTAGCCATTTCTTCATATCTATATTTCATTCATAATTATTTTTATCTTTCTCACTTGTCAGATAAAATAACTCATCCTCTGATTCTGATTCAGAAAAGCTTTCGTATTTGCCAAAACATGGCAGATGCCATTGTAGAAAGCTCTGCATACAGCGACTAATCTATGAAGAAATAAGAAAATCTCTAAATATATTGTTACGAAAATTGAAATTCGTTCTCCATTCAAACGTCAAAACACAGAGAAAAAAATCCCGTGAAGCAACAGAGGCTTGTGTTATAGTGCAGCTTAATTCCCACTGAGAAGAAAAAGCATGATTCAATCCATCTTTCTATTGTATGTCATTTAAATTAGATACAGAGACACATCCTCCCACTCTTTGCATCCATCACCAACACAAAGCTTCATGTTTCCAAAAGATTGTTTCCTCCATTTCTTTCTATCAGTATCAAGAGATTTGTTTTTGAACACTGAGAAACATTTTTCACAGCACTAAAAAGTAAAAGCTCAGAATTAAACTGCTGACAACTGTTACGGCCCTAGCTGGGCCTCCTGATACTGCCCTTGTGTGGGCGTGGTGTTTTTCTCCGCCTCCTCCTCTTTTGCTCCCCCCCTCTGTCTCTCTCTTGCTCTCTCTCTCCCCAGGACACAGCTGCTGCTCATTGGGCTCGCTTACCACCTGGGCCCAGTCAGCAATCACCTCTCTGAGGTCATATAAGCTGGGGATGAGCTGTGAACAGGGTGGGGTGTTCTCTGGTGTCTCTGCGTTGTGTGTGTGGTTAGCCTGCTCGAAGTGTGAAGTTGTGGAAACAGCATAGCTGCTTTACGTGAGTAGTGTGGGCTTGTGGGCCTTGGCAGCAGTAAGCCAGCTGCTGTTAGTGACAGGGTGAGCTTGTGGGCCCCTGGAAGTGCCTCCTTGTGGTGTGGAGTTTTTGTTTGGTTGTTGTGTTCTTTGTTGTTGCAACCTTTTTTCTTTTTCCAAGGGTTATTGGTAAAATGGCGTTGCCGGCTCTTTATGTTAAGATGATCTATAATAAAGACTATTTTATTTATTAAAAACACTGGTCTGTTTTCCTTTCATTCTGTTCTGGACTCATTTGTTACTGGTCCCCTCACTCGCATGCCTAGACCCTTTCGGGGGGAACGTAACAAAGTGGGGGCTCGTCCGGGATATGAATGGAAGGAACAGCAATTGAGATTAGTGAGTTGTTTGCCGGTGGCTTGTTTAGTTGTATTGTATCTGCTGCGCTCTCCTCTCCAGTTAGCAAAGGGGAGTGTCTAGCTGAGCGTAAGCTCCTCCTTCGAGGCACTCATTTTTTATTTTTCCTTTATTATTTTCGGAGTAATCCCGGGTGGGGATTAGTTCCCTGTCGGGGGTAGGCTTGTCGGTGCTTTGTGCACTTGATGCTTAGCCTTTAAAGTTGCCTCGAGCCTGGTACACTCCAGAAGCTAACTAGGCTAAGATTTTAGTAGGCAGGTCTGGGGAGAGGGTCGGCGGTATTTTTATTTATTGGTTAACCTGTGGCCACACATTTCCCGCCTGTTTTTCATTTGTGTATTGGAGGTGGTGCTTCTTTGTTGTTATTGTTAGCCTCAGGTAGTTTTTGTTTTAGGGTCAATGGCTACCTTTGATATTGCAGTGTTTAAGGGTGAGCGTGGTGCAGCGTCTCAGCCCGTTCTGCAGGCGCCAGCTCAAGCTGTAGGTCCATTGGTGTCGACACCTGTTGATCAGGGGCTGCCTGAGGACAAACCCATGACAGTGCCTCGCTTCGAACCCCTCTCCATTGAATCAAGTGAAGGCTCGAAGCTGGATGCTAAGCTCCGTGTACGCCTGGCTCGTCTCCAGCTGGAGAAGGAGCAGCGTGAGAGAGAGTTCCAGCTGAAAAGGGAGCTAGAGCTTAGGCGTTTGGACGCGGAACTGGCTAGGGCTAGGGAGGTTGAGCTGATGAAGGTGGAGGTGGAGGCAGAGACAGCTGTGAGGTTGCGACAGCTGGAACTCCGGCAGGTTTCCCTTCCTCCGACTGCCTCCGTTCGTCAGGCCGACACCCCGTTTGACGTAGGGAAAAACACTCGTCTGGTTCCGATGTTCCGTGACACTGAGGTCGACAGCTACTTCGAGTCGTTTGAACGAATAGCCACGGCCTTGCACTGGCCACGGGATTCGTGGGCCATTTTGCTCCAATGTAAGCTGGTAGGTAAGGCTCAGGAAGTTTGTTCCTCATTGTCAGCTCAGGACAGTCTGAATTATGACAAGCTGAAAAGTGCCATCCTGCTAGCTTACGAGCTAGTCCCAGAAGCTTATAAGCAGCGATTTCGGGGGCTGAAAAAGGTGCAGGGTCAATCCTACCGAGATTTTGCAAGGAAGAAAAGTGTGCTTTTTGATCGGTGGTGTGTGTCCAGCGAAGCTACTGACCTGGCGTCGATGCGTGAATTAATGCTGGTGGAGGAATTTAAGAACTGCATCTCCGAGCAGATTGCAGTATACCTCAGTGAACGGAAGGTTTCCTCATTACAGCATGCTGCAACACTGGCTGATGAGTTTGCCCTCATCCATAAAACCAGTGTCATTAAGCACGACCGACGCGATGACCTAGTGAAGGTTAGTGATGTGCCAGCTAGACAGTACCCAAAGGGTGAGGTACTTGTGTCCCATTCCAAGGCAAAAAGAAAGTGTTTTTTCTGTTTAAAGTCTGGCCATTTAATAGCAGATTGTGGGGCCTACAAACAGAAACAGTCAGTCTTGGGAGTTAGGAGTGTGCCAGCTAACAAAGTCAATACAGGCGTGGTTTCAAGAGCCAAAACAAAGCTCTGTTTCTTCTGCCACAAACCTGGCCACCTGATTGCTCACTGTTTGAAAGAAAACTCAAAGCAAAATCGGTCTGCTTTCAAAAGAGTGAACTGTGGTTCACAAACCAACAAAGTTGCCAGTCCTAGGCAACAATCGGCGCATAATTGCTCAGTGGTGTCATTCGGTCACTGTCAGAGATCAACTAATTGTAATCTGCCACCGGTTGACTGTCTTTCGGGTCCAGATGACCTGCAGTGTGACCCATTGTGTACGACACAAACACTCAAACCCGCACCTCTGGCTAACCAGCATGCCTTTCGCCATAACCTAGCGAAGAAGCATCAGAGAAGTGATGCTGTACGGCCTTCTAGCTGCCTGATGGGTTCTCCATATGTGATGGCTCAAAAGACATTTGGCTGTCATTTGGGACACTA
>NW_024582590.1:194673-229396 GCF_018398535.1 Haplochromis burtoni | reverse complement strand
CGCATATAGCTTTTAAATGTGCCTTAGTATGGGTGTGTCATCCTTCATGCTTCTCACCAATAAAGCCATAGTATGCTTACCTGCACCCGTCCTTTCCTCATTCATCCTCGCCTCCTAATCTGCCCTGATGTGACGGGATGGCTACACTGACTATAATGTGACTAGCGGCACAGTGGTGGCCATCATTGCCTTTTACATATTATGATTCAGGCCTACATTAGTACTGCTGTCGTCACCACTTTCTCTTACATGGTGCATAGACAGGCTGTAAGACCAGCCTTGTAACTCTCCATTAACAGGTTGCCAAATCATCCCTGCACTCTTTGACAGCTGAGAGCAAAAATAGAGTTTCTGAAATAAAATACTTTGGGGCAAAACTCCACAGGGAGCTGTTCTACCTTCCTTTCTTTCTACAGCCCTAACACTTGAACTTTCAGCTAATGCATTAACAAAACTATTGCTAAACACACTATTCAGTAACCTTGTTACATTTGTTATTTTATTTGTGTGCGATCTACAGTGAAAAGTAATAAAGGACCTATAACTGAGCACCACGGCAGATAGGCAGCAGATGGTGTTCAGTAGATTAAGCTAGCTGGGTGCTACTTGCTAAGAAATGGAAATGAAAATCAGAACTAGAGGTAACTGCAGAATCAGTTGCTAATTGCTGGTGAGCTGCTTAGATTCTTAGCAGGACTTCTTGCAAAGCTTGACAGCTCTTGGAAAGCGGGCAAATCCCAAAAAGGTTAGATCGTGGAACAAACACGGCAGCATGGCTACAGTCGAAGCTAAAGACAAATCTAAGGTGGTTGGCCAAAGTGCACAGCACTGTGTTTGGTGATTGCCATTGTGTTGGATCCCAAACTCATCTTTTGTATCAAATGGAGAAACTGCTTAAAACAAGGCTGTTCATGAAGAATCACCTTCAACAAAGAAATGATCAGAAAATCAATATTAATCAATAAAATGTAAAGAAGAAAATACTTCATCAGTCTGATACTTACAAGTTTGGTTTGGGATACGTTTGGAAATGGCTCTGTACCATTTCCTGTGCAAAGAACATCCCCTTCTAATGACGACTGCACACTAAAATCTTTACCCGAAAGTCTCCCAAGCAATCAGACTGCAAGCAGAACGTCAGTGAAAGAAGCATCTTCCATCAAAATCCACCTTCGTGCTTCTTTACAAGTCAGACTGAAGCAACGGCATATTGTCTGCATCACTGAGCACCTGATTTCCTGTCAAATGGCTCTCATGAAGAAACTTCAAGAAACTGGAAAACTGGCTGGATTGCTGCCACTCAAGCGCACCCTAGAAACCTGTTTTCCCTCTGGGAGATGAAATCTGCTCCTCTCCAAGAGCTGTCAAGCGTTGTAAGAACTCCTGCTAAGAATCTGCCATCATCATAGTCAAAGGAGCTTGCAAAGAAAAGTGTCTGGACTTCTTTAAGTTGCTTGAAGACGTTTCACCTCTCATCCGAGAAGCTTCTTCAGTTCTAAGGTCAAATGGTGGAGAGTCCCAGATATAAACCTAGTGGGAGTTTCCCCCCACAGAGGGACAAAAGGACCCCCTGATGATCCTCTAATCGCCTGAGCCAAGGTGTGAAACTGGGTGTGGGTCCCAATCAGCCAGAGTTTCGGGTGAGTTCATTGTGAAACCTGGCCCCACCTTATCATGTGAATTCCTGAGGTCAGATGGCCCAGGATGTGAGTGGGCATTAAGGCGTCTGGGAAGGGATCTCAAAACTGGATTATAGATGGCAGAGAGTTGGTGTCGTAAACCCCGCCTCTGTTCAAAGATGGTCGCTCACAGTGGACATAGATGGCTTCTTTCACTCCTCTTTCAAACCATCTGTCCTCTCTGTCCAAAATGTGAACATTGGCATCCTCGAAAGAGTGTCCTTTATCCTTAAGATGCAGATGGACTGCTGAGTCTTGTCCTGTGGAGGTGGCTCTTCTGTGTTGTGCCATGCGCTTGTGACCATCATCATCATCGTCTGGGAATCTGTGGGAAACCCATAACTGTTGGAGTCCTGGTACTCCAATACTTCTTTTGTCCACATTAGTCCAACATTTACATCAGTATATTATATTGCCATATGGCACTGGCATATGTTGCCCGTCTGTTCCCTTTATAATAATATTCACTTTTCTTTGTTACCTCTGAGATTCTGCCACCCTGTAGCCATTTCTTCATATCTATATTTCATTCATAATTATTTTTATCTTTCTCACTTGTCAGATAAAATAACTCATCCTCTGATTCTGATTCAGAAAAGCTTTCGTATTTGCCAAAACATGGCAGATGCCATTGTAGAAAGCTCTGCATACAGCGACTAATCTATGAAGAAATAAGAAAATCTCTAAATATATTGTTACGAAAATTGAAATTCGTTCTCCATTCAAACGTCAAAACACAGAGAAAAAAATCCCGTGAAGCAACAGAGGCTTGTGTTATAGTGCAGCTTAATTCCCACTGAGAAGAAAAAGCATGATTCAATCCATCTTTCTATTGTATGTCATTTAAATTAGATACAGAGACACATCCTCCCACTCTTTGCATCCATCACCAACACAAAGCTTCATGTTTCCAAAAGATTGTTTCCTCCATTTCTTTCTATCAGTATCAAGAGATTTGTTTTTGAACACTGAGAAACATTTTTCACAGCACTAAAAAGTAAAAGCTCAGAATTAAACTGCTGACAACTGTTACGGCCCTAGCTGGGCCTCCTGATACTGCCCTTGTGTGGGCGTGGTGTTTTTCTCCGCCTCCTCCTCTTTTGCTCCACCCCTCTGTCTCTCTCTTGCTCTCTCTCTCCCCAGGACACAGCTGCTGCTCATTGGGCTCGCTTACCACCTGGGCCCAGTCAGCAATCACCTCTCTGAGGTCATATAAGCTGGGGATGAGCTGTGAACAGGGTGGGGTGTTCTCTGGTGTCTCTGCGTTGTGTGTGGTTAGCCTGCTCGAAGTGTGGAGTTGTGGAAACAGCATAGCTGCTTTACGTGAGTAGTGTGGGCTTGTGGGCCTTGGCAGCAGTAAGCCAGCTGCTGTTAGTGACAGGGTGAGCTTGTGGGCCCCTGGAAGTGCCTCCTCGTGGTGTGGAGTTTTTGTTTGGTTGTTGTGTTCTTTGTTGTTGCAACCTTTTTTCTCTTTTTCCAAGGGTTATTGGTAAAACGGCGTTGCCGGCTCTTTATGTTAAGATGATCTATAATAAAGACTATTTTATTTATTAAAAACACTGGTCTGTTTTCCTTTCATTCTGTTCTGGACTCATTTGTTACTGGTCCCCTCACTCGCATGCCTAGACCCTTTCGGGGGGAACGTAACAAAGTGGGGGCTCGTCCGGGATATGAATGGAAGGAACAGCAATTGAGAATTAGTGAGTTGTTTGCCGGTGGCTTGTTTAGTTGTATTGTATCTGCTGCGCTCTCTCTCCAGTTAGCAAAGGGGAGTGTCTAGCTGAGCGTAAGCTCCTCCTTCGGGCACTCATTTTTTATTTTTCCTTTGTTATTTTCGGAGTAATCCCGGGTGGGGATTAGTTCCCTGTCGGGGGTAGGCTTGTCGGTGCTTTGTGCACTTGATGCTTAGCCTTTAAAGTTGCCTCGAGCCTGGTACACTCCAGAAGCTAACTAGGCTAAGATTTTAGTAGGCAGGTCTGGGGAGAGGGTCGGCGGTATTTTTATTTATTGGTTAACCTGTGGCCACACATTTCCCGCCTGTTTTTCATTTGTGTATTGGAGGTGGTGCTTCTTTGTTGTTATTGTTAGCCTCAGGTAGTTTTTGTTTTAGGGTCAATGGCTACCTTTGATATTGCAGTGTTTAAGGGTGAGCGTGGTGCAGCGTCTCAGCCCGTTCTGCAGGCGCCAGCTCAAGCTGTAGGTCCATTGGTGTCGACACCTGTTGATCAGGGGCTGCCTGAGGACAAACCCATGACAGTGCCTCGCTTCGAACCCCTCTCCATTGAATCAAGTGAAGGCTCGAAGCTGGATGCTAAGCTCCGTGTACGCCTGGCTCGTCTCCAGCTGGAGAAGGAGCAGCGTGAGAGAGAGTTCCAGCTGAAAAGGGAGCTAGAGCTTAGGCGTTTGGACGCGGAACTGGCTAGGGCTAGGGAGGTTGAGCTGATGAAGGTGGAGGTGGAGGCAGAGACAGCTGTGAGGTTGCGACAGCTGGAACTCCGGCAGGTTTCCCTTCCTCCGACTGCCTCCGTTCGTCAGGCGACACCCCGTTTGACGTAGGGAAAAACACTCGTCTGGTTCCGATGTTCCGTGACACTGAGGTCGACAGCTACTTCGAGTCGTTTGAACGAATAGCCACGGCCTTGCACTGGCCACGGGATTCGTGGGCCATTTTGCTCCAATGTAAGCTGGTAGGTAAGGCTCAAAAAGTTTGTTCCTCATTGTCAGCTCAGGACAGTCTGAATTATGACAAGCTGAAAAGTGCCATCCTGCTAGCTTACGAGCTAGTCCCAGAAGCTTATAGGCAGCGATTTCGGGGGCTGAAAAAGGTGCAGGGTCAATCCTACCGAGATTTTGCAAGGAAGAAAAGTGTGCTTTTTGATCGGTGGTGTGTGTCCAGCGAAGCTACTGACCTGGCGTCGATGCGTGAATTAATGCTGGTGGAGGAATTTAAGAACTGCATCTCCGAGCAGATTGCAGTATACCTCAGTGAACGGAAGGTTTCCTCATTACAGCATGCTGCAACACTGGCTGATGAGTTTGCCCTCATCCATAAAACCAGTGTCATTAAGCACGACCGACGCGATGACCTAGTGAAGGTTAGTGATGTGCCAGCTAGACAGTACCCAAAGGGTGAGGTACTTGTGTCCCATTCCAAGGCAAAACGAAAGTGTTTTTTCTGTTTCAAGTCTGGCCATTTAATAGCAGATTGTGGGGCCTACAAACAGAAACAGTCAGTTTTGAGAGTTAGGAGTGTGCCAGCTAACAAAGCCGATACAGGCGTGGTTTCAAGAGCCAAAACAAAGCTCTGTTTCTTCTGCCACAAACCTGGCCACCTGATTGCTCACTGTTTGAAAGAAAACTCAAAGCAAAATCGGTCTGCTTTCAAAAGAGTGAACTGTGGTTCACAAACCAACAAAGTTGCCAGTCCTAGGCAACAATCGGCGCATAATTGCTCAGTGGTGTCATTCGGTCACTGTCAGAGATCAACTAATTGTAATCTGCCACCGGTTGACTGTCTTTCGGGTCCAGATGACCTGCAGTGTGACCCATTGTGTACGACACAAACACTCAAACCCGCACCTCTGGCTAACCAGCATGCCTTTCGCCATAACCTAGCGAAGAAGCATCAGAGAAGTGATGCTGTACGGCCTTCTAGCTGCCTGATGGGTTCTCCATATGTGATGGCTCAAAAGACATTTGGCTGTCATTTGGGACACTATGTTGAGGGACTTGAGCCAACCCCGTGCAGGGTTTTCAACCCATCAAAAAGGTCTTGGCAGATTCGGCAGGGTATGCCTAACCGTTATTATGGTGCATGGTAGGTGATATGTTTAAAAGCTGGGTAGGACGTTCTGTGACAAACCACTGGTTTGTATTTATGGGAGGGGGTGTTACGGCCCTAGCTGGGCCTCCTGATACTGCCCTTGTGTGGGCGTGGTGTTTTTCTCCGCCTCCTCCTCTTTTGCTCCACCCCTCTGTCTCTCTCTTGCTCTCTCTCTCCCCAGGACACAGCTGCTGCTCATTGGGCTCGCTTACCACCTGGGCCCAGTCAGCAATCACCTCTCTGAGGTCATATAAGCTGGGGATGAGCTGTGAACAGGGTGGGGTGTTCTCTGGTGTCTCTGCGTTGTGTGTGGTTAGCCTGCTCGAAGTGTGGAGTTGTGGAAACAGCATAGCTGCTTTACGTGAGTAGTGTGGGCTTGTGGGCCTTGGCAGCAGTAAGCCAGCTGCTGTTAGTGACAGGGTGAGCTTGTGGGCCCCTGGAAGTGCCTCCTCGTGGTGTGGAGTTTTTGTTTGGTTGTTGTGTTCTTTGTTGTTGCAACCTTTTTTCTCTTTTTCCAAGGGTTATTGGTAAAACGGCGTTGCCGGCTCTTTATGTTAAGATGATCTATAATAAAGACTATTTTATTTATTAAAAACACTGGTCTGTTTTCCTTTCATTCTGTTCTGGACTCATTTGTTACTGGTCCCCTCACTCGCATGCCTAGACCATTTCGGGGGGAACGTAACAACAACGTTTCTGATAGGTGCTGTCTGGTAATAACTGTTGCCCTTTTTCAGTTACAAACGAATAAATCCAAAGCAACAGAGGAAAAGAAAGGTGAAGACGAGAGCAGAGGAAGGGTGGAGTGGGTGGAGATGAGTGGCAGAAGGGGAGCAGCAACGCTGAAAGTGCGGAGTACAAGATGTTAGTGTTTTGTTGCGGACAAAAAGACAGCTGAGCTAGAGTGTCCAGGACAGACGAGTAGAAATGAGTGCATCAGAGGGAAAGCTGAGCAGTTTGAAGAGACAAAGTTAGAAAGGCGAGGCTGAGATGGAAGCAGAAAACATCAAAGTCCGTGTTGCATCAACAGGTCAAACCTCATCCAGCTAATCGCTCTTTTGGAATAATTTCTTAAAAACATGGCAATGATGCTATTTTGTTGGCTTCTTGTCTAATTTCTCTTGCTTGAGTCATAAAAGTGGTTACACCATAGCTTAAATGTGAAAAAGTCCCTGAGTGCTCAGAATTAAACGAAGCTCACACGTAAGTTCAATAAGGAAGGTCTGTAGTCACACATCTATCTGCCTCCCAGCTGTTTGGTGGCTAATATAAGATTTACATCACTTTCAGTTCATTGTGATTGGCCACTGGTCTGCTCCAATCATTTTCCCTCCAGCCTCCTTCAGGCCGATCAGCCTCCACTCTGCGTGCTTTAAGTCTTGCTGATCATCTGTCATTCTCCCTTGCAGACACCTTCTTGCAACCCACCTCCTCCCCATCTCTGCCTTTCCCATGTTCCTCAGGCTCCATTCAAGCCTCCATCTTCATCTCCACCGCCAGTGTCTAAACTCAGAGGGGTCCAGCCCTAATCCCGATCTCCGCTGGGATTCCGTTCTGCTGAGTCTAATCGCCAAATACCCAGACTGAATTCTGTGCATCACTAAATCAGTTCCTTTTAAAGTCCTTATTGAAATATCAGACAGTCTCTAATATTCCTAAATGCATGTGTATGAGTTTATCAAGGTTTTTTGCTTTTGCCACCTTTTTTTTGTATTGCACTTCTTAGCATTTTTAAAAGCTTTTCAAATAGTACAGGGTGGGCCATTTATATGGATACACCGTAATAACATGGGAATGGTTGGTGATATTAAAGTCCTGTTTGTGGCACATTAGTATATGTGAGGGGGCAAACTCCTCAAGATGGGTGGTGACCATGGTGGCCATTTAGAAGTCGGCCATCTTGGATACAACTTTTGTTTTTTCAATAGGAAGAGGGCCATGTGACACATCAAACTTATTGGTAATGTCACAAGAAAAACAATGGTGTGCTTGGTTTCAACGTAACTTTATTCTTTCATGAGTTATTTACAAGTTTCTGACCACTTATAAAATGTGTTCAATGTGCTGCCCATTGTGTTGGATTGTCAATGCAACCCTCTTCTCCCACTCTTCACACACTGATAGCAACACCGCAGGAGAAATGCCAGCACAGGCATCCAGTATCCGTAGTTTCAGGTGCTGCACATCTCGTATCTTCACACCATAGACAATTGCCTTCAGATGACCCCAAAGATAAAAGTCTAAGGGGGTCAGATCGGGAGACCTTGGGGGCCATTCAACTGGCCCACGACGACCAATCCACTTTCCAGGAAACTGTTCATCTAGGAATGCTCGGACCTGGCACCCATAATGTGGTGGTGCACCATCTTGCTGGAAAAACTCAGGGAACGTGCCAGCTTCAGTGCATAAAGAGGGAAACACATCATCATGTAGCAATTTCAAATATCCAGTGGCCTTGAGGTTTCCATTGATGAAGAATGGACCCACTATCGTTGTACCCCATATACCACACCAAACCATCACTTTTGTTGTTCCAACAGTCTTGGAGGGATCCATCCAATGTGGGTTAGTGTCAGACCAATAGCGGTG
This sequence comes from Haplochromis burtoni, assembly GCF_018398535.1. Classification (NCBI taxonomy): domain Eukaryota; kingdom Metazoa; phylum Chordata; class Actinopteri; order Cichliformes; family Cichlidae; genus Haplochromis; species Haplochromis burtoni. The sequence continues at coordinate 221,305 of NW_024582590.1, read as the reverse complement.
GTTTTGTTTGTTAACTTCACCATTCACATAAAAGTTTGCCTCATCACTGAACAAAATCTTCTGCGTGAACTGAGGGTCCTGTTCCAATTTTTGTTTTGCCCATTCTGCAAATTCTGTGCGCCGATCTGGGTCATCCTCGTGAGATGCTGCAGTAGCTGGAGTTTGTAAGGGTGCCATTTGTGAGTAGCTAATATCCGCCGAAGGGATGTTCGACTAATGCCACTCTCCAGTGACATGCGGCGAGTGCTACGCTGTGGGCTCTTGCTGAATGAAGCTAGGACAGCCACTGATGTTTCTTCATTAGTGACAGTTTTCTTGCGTCCACATTTTGGCAAATCCAACACTGAACCAGTTTCACGAAACTTAGCAAGCAGTTTGCTGACTGTAGCATGGGAGATGGGTGGTCTCGTAGGGTGTCTTGCATTGAAATCTGCTGCAATGACCCGGTTACTGCGTTCACCAGATATCAACACAATTTCGATCCTCACGTGTTAACCTCTTCAACATGTCAATGGCTGTGAACAAAGAGAAACTTGTAAATAACTCATGAAAGAATAAAGTTACGTTGAAACCAAGCACACCATTGTTTTTCTTGTGACATTACCAATAAGTTTGATGTGTCACATGGCCCTCTTCCTATTGAAAAAACAAAAGTTGTATCCAAGATGGCCGACTTCTAAATGGCCACCATGGTCACCACCCATCTTGAGGAGTTTGCCCCCTCACATATACTAATGTGCCACAAACAGGACTTTAATATCACCAACCATTCCCATGTTATTACGGTGTATCCATATAAATGGCCCACCCTGTATATGGGAATCCCACACAAGACCAAGATGCTTATATTTCCTCAAAACATTTTCACTGGATTGATAGGTGGATGTAACTTATTAACTGCTATTGAGGTCCAAGGCCTCTGTGAAAAGAAAATTGAGCAACTGAGTGAATAATAGTAATTCTATTAGATACACATACAACTTTATTATCTGAGTAAATATAAAAACCTTGTCTTGAATATTTTTCTCTATATAAATGAACAGAAAATAAACTGTCCATGAACAGGACCCTGTGGAACACCTCTTTTGTTCTTTAGAAAAGATGGTTTGTCATTGAGAAGAGGTCAGGGTGGATGGATGGGTCAACCAAACAATAGACAAACACTAATTGTGTGCTCCAAATAGTCTGATTCTTAACGTTGTGTTGGTTTCATTGTATCCATAATAATCCAAATGTTTTCATAGAGATAAATCAACAAAACACACCTGCTTCACATCGAGACCTATATGATTGTTCACTCTGGAGGACTTGTTGGTACATTATGCAGTCAGAGTGAAAAGTGAGAGGACGCGTGGTCACAGCCCCCTGTTAACACACACTTCAACAAATTATACCCAGAGAAGACCCACCGGGAATGTCAAACCACGTCTCCTGAGTGCAGAATCTCAACTGTGTGCTGCCGAGGGCCCCGGCTGACCTGCGCCTCATTTGCATGACGGAGTTCGGTGTAATGAATTTCATTCTGAGTGTGTCACAACTGGCTGAGCTCAGTGTAGGTCCCACTGGCTTTTCCTTTTCTCTCTTCACAGTCTCCCTGCAGATGAACTGTCTCATCCAACCACAGCTTCCTCCTGACACTCCTCGTGCTTTGTGAGAAATGCTGCACATGGGACTCTTTTTTTCTTTATTTCTTTATTGCTATCTCCATCCACACACACACACACACACACAGCTATTTCTTTCATCCATCTTCATTCCACGACGCACACACACACACACACACACACACACGCACACACACACACACACACACACGCACACACACACACACACACACACACACACACACACACACACACACACACACACACGCACAGCTATTTCTTTCTCCATCTTCATTCTCAGTCAGACACCTGGGAGTCCTTTGTTTAGTTCTCTAGGGTCTGACTTTGGCAGTCATTATGAGTCAGAGGAAATCCACTTCAGAGCCTCATAGAAAGGCTGACTGAGTTAACCATAAAACTCTTTCTCATCCCATCTGTCTCTTCCCACCCTTGCCACTCCTAAGACTTTTCTTTGCCTCTTTTATTGCTGTTTTCACAAATAGCTGTTACACAACTTCAGGCAGATATAAGCAGAGTGATGCAGGTCATGAATCAGATCAGAACAATGAAAAATGGTGTCTGGTGCTCGGACAACGGCACTGGGTGGTTCTGGGGTGGGACATCTGTGGACCAGGCGTCTCATGGATGCTCCGTCACAACGGTGTAAATGAGTATTAATAGGATATTTTGAATTTGGGTATTCAGGCTTTCCTGAAAGCACTTTTATCTTTATGTGTCTTGTAAACTTTGAATGCGTCTGCGTTTGGGTCCTCTCCCCCCAGAGAGGGGGTACTGCTGTACAGGCACTGGTGCTAAAATGAGAATGGAGTGTATCAGCTGGATCCGGGGACAGCTTGAGCTAGACTTGTGTCTACAGGGTCAAAGAAATCAATTAATGCCATGGCAGCCAAAACAAGAAGCATGATATGCCGTTATTTAGTGAAAAGTCTCAGGGACACACAAGCCGTCCTTTTGAGCAAACAAACACAAAGAAGAAAATCTATCAGTTCAGCTCTGATGCCGATAAAATAACTCCTGTAGCTGTTCAGTCACAAAAGAAGAATTTGTTTGACATTTTATCCCCAAAGTATTTTTTCGTTTTTGTCACTCTGTCTCCTCTGCGTCCTCTCTTCTAGACGTCTGCCCTCGCAGACGTGACAGATAGCGTTGAGAGGAAACACCCAAATACCATCATCATTAATATGACTCATTTTTAAAGACACAAAGGAAGAACAATTATACATAAGACAGCTAAAAATGTCTCTCAAGTACCTTTTTGATCAGGAAATGGAGAATTAATAGAAATAAAGAGCAGAGCTTATTTTTGGAATATGAGTGCAACACTGAGTCAATGCGAAAACTGGAGCTTTATTGGGGGATAAAAAGGTTAAAGGATTTAAGTTTTCTTTCTTCTTTCAGTTTTGTATCATTTTGTAAGTAGGAAATAAGTGAATATAACTGTGTAAATATTTATAGATAATAATTCTTCACTTAAATTACAATTTGTTTCATATGTGAAAGGTTTGGTTTGAGAGCAGGTTATGGTCTAAGTTAGAATAGACCTGTTGGAAACATCACCCTGAAATGATGTGAGAGGGTAACCTCTTAGAAATGTTCTTAATAACACTCAGTCAAGTCCTCATGGTGTAAAAATATATGATTTTACAAAACCAAAGAGAAGCACAGCCAGTTGAGGATTTCCGAACACCAGCAATGAGTTCTGGAAGTTTTACAGCTCTCACAGCGACAGAGAGACATGTCGCTGCACGTCAGCATGTCAGTGGCAGCAGACGTTGACAGAACTGCTCTCCTAACTCACAACTACAAGAAAAGACTTTTTGCCAGTTTAGTTACTTTTTCACATCTTTTCAGAGACTTTTTAATGTTTTAGATTTTCTTTTTGCTACTTTTGTGTCAAAAAAAGTGACTTCCTGGATAAATTCTTTGATCAGTATGTGACTCTGATCATGTGTCTGTGGACTGACTGTGTTCATATGGAGGAGAGCAGCAACAAGTTCAGACAGCAGCCAGAATTAGAAGAGGAAGCACCGTCGATCCAAACAGTTTGTCCAGCAAATCAGAAAAAGCTCTCAGTTTACCGAACGAAGAAATGTTCTCGTGCACAAAATTTCACAAAGCTAAACTTTCCTGTGGCTGTAAGAAGATTTGGGGATGAACTCGTTTTTCAAATGAGCACTCTGAAACCCAAAGGCATGTCGATAATGACATTTTTTATTTTACTGTTGCTTTTATTTAGTTAGTTTTTCCTCTGTTTGGTTGTTTCTCATAAGTGTGTCTGATTGAGAGAACCTGAACACTCAGCAGTGTGTTGGATTACCGTGTCAACAAACAAAGCTATCATCTCATGTCAACCCGACTATAATGGCAAACAGAGACGTGTGAGCAGTAAGGAATCCCTTTCTAGCATCTCAAGTAGCCCACGAGGGAACCAAAGCGCTTTGATCTGGATCTCATCTGCAAAATCTGCAGTTGACAAGACAACAGCTAAAGCGCAGCTTACCGAACAACTGCTATTTACGCTACTGGCAGCCGCAGGGGATGAAAACATTATACAGGTTTCATCATTCAGCTCAGATTGCACTGACACACCTTTTGATTTGTATGATTTTTTACTGTCTCTGCGATGGCGTCACTCGACATCACAGTCTGAACTAGTTGAAATGTGAATGAAAGACTGAGTCAGGTTGGTGGATTCCTGCTTTGAAGTCTCACGTTTGGCATTTTGGCCGAGATCATCTTCTGTGAAACTGAGGACACTGCACACTGTGCTTTAAACACGTGGCTAAATGTGACTGTGCTTTTTAAAATTAGCATCATGCTGTATTAAGTAATACTTCAAACTAGTGATTAAGACCAAGAGCAGGGCTAAGCAATTAATATTTCCAAGGTGCCACATAAGAAACTGGGACTGCTGTGGGAGGCCTCTCCAATGAGCTTGTAAAGAAATAAAAGTGATAAAGATGAAGAGATAAAAGTAAAACTGCACAGGGGGATCGAAGTAATCCCCCGGGGCTTCAGTTTGCTCTGGGTACCAACAACAGAATGTTTGTTGTGCTTTGCTCAAAGATGATTGCAGATTAAAGCTCCATCAAATAAAGAAATGATTCAATTCAATTCAGTTTTATTTATATAGCGTCAAATCACAACAAAAGTTGCCTCAAGGCGCTTCATGATCTTGTCATTTGTTGCTCTGCAGCTGATGGTTGATCACCAGAGGACCAGTCAGAGTCTGTTGGTAGGTAAGTAACTAACTCTAACTAACTTAACTACCCCATCATTGGTCACTTGCCTCAAACATGAGAATTACCTGCTGTGTGGACTTGCCTTAAACTTTCCAGAGCCTGCAGAAGTGGATCTGGAAACAGATATAACTGTGGATGATGAGGCGGCTGGCTGTATCTGGTTAGTTACTGGTGAGGTTGCTGGTGAGGGTGCAAGTGTGTGTTGGAAAACTAGCAAAAAAAACCCAGAAGAAGTGCTCAGTGTACACATGAGGCAGTTGGACACACTGGAGCTGTCAGTGACAGTTTGTAAATCCTTGGATGATCAACGTTTGATTTAGCAAAGATTTTATGTTGGACCCTCTTCCTGCCAAAGCTTCCCCATTTATCCGGGCTTGGGGTCAACACCAAGAGAGAGACGACAGTTAGCGAGCAGCGCTGTGGCTTCATGCTGAGCTTGAGCTCCAGATGTGATGTTTGCTTTGAGAGTGTTGGTGGTGAAGGACAGGGAAGGTGGTGCACTCTGTCTTTATGGATGAGAGAAAGCAGATGACAGGGTGCCAACAGAGGAGCTGTGTTACTGCATGTTTGAGTGGTGCAGGACACGTATGAGGACAGTGAGACACTGGAGAGGCGTGTGGGTGGGTTTACATCAGGAACGTGCTTCAAGCCTCTTAGTGTTTGCGATGGTGATGCACAGGCTGACAGACGAGGTCAGGCAGGAGTTTCATGCACTATGATTATTTTTTAGATGACACTGATCTGTAGTGAAAGCAGGAAGAAGGTGGAGGAGAGCCTGGAGAGGTGGAGGCATGCTCTGGAGAGAAGAGAAATGAAAGTCAAATTAAATACCTGTGTTCGACCATCCAAAGCCACAGACTGTTTACCAGAGAGGTGAAGACTGTTAGGAAGAAAACTACTAAATAAAGCAGTTTTGTGCTCATTAAAGGGTTGGGGTCAAAAGCATCGGTTCAGTGCTATGATTAGATTGAATTATTGAGATCGACATGTAGAGCGCAGAAGGGATTTTTGCAGAAATGCTTACACATCATAACTGGTTAAAGTCAGGATGATCTTTTTCTGCAGCACGGAGTCTGAGCCCAATGTCCCGGACTTGGATAAGAAGTAGAAAAAAGACTTGTCCTTTCCCTCACTGACTGTTCTGATATCAAAAGTTTTTAAGGTAGACTGTTTTCTTGGATTTGGTAAATGTTTAAATATGCAATTGTAACTCTCTGGTGCCACCTTAAAACCTGTAGTCTGTAATAGGACATGATGTCGTTGGTAAACAGGAAGTAAGTCTGTGAATTAAGGAGAAGGCATGTGCAGCATGGTGGCCTTAGCCAGATAAATCCAGTGGCATCCACATACATCCTATGCCTTTGGTAGCATTGTGGTTTCACCTTTCCCTGTGTCAATAAACCTGTGAACCGGGAATCGTGTCATCAGAGTCTTGATGTGGGGAAGGAGTTTAGCTGACTGCCCAACCATAGCAGAGGCAGTACACTGACAGTGGAAGAGTATTCCAGAAGCTCACTCCCTGATATGACAGAGCATCTGTGAAAAGGTGGTCCGTCTAAATGCCAATTCACAATCACCTCTAACAGTGGCTCGAGTCAGTCGAGACCCGACAACACTGCTAGATTTTTGTTTAATAAAATCACTTATTGGTGGAGGCGCCAGACCATGTATAGCTTTGTATATTAGACAGGCAGCGTCCAGCGTTGTAACAGACAACAAAACGAAGACACAAGACAAAGTTAGAGAGGCACAGCTGAGATGATATGAACAAGTGCAGAGGAGGGATTGTGGATATATCGGAGCTGCCAGGCAGGAGGAAAAGGGAAAAGCCTCAGAAGATTCATGGATCAAGTGAAGGAGGAGGAGCAGAGGGTGGATGTGACCAAGGAGGATGATGGGATAGAGTGAGATGGAGGCAGATGATGTGCTGTGGCGACCTCTGTAAGCGACTGTATACAAGTCGTTGTAGTCGTGTATTACCACTTTGTTCCAAAAGGCGGTGTAGTGAGTCACTAGCTAAAACTTAAAACAGTAACATGCAATAATACTTGTTAATAGGTACAGCGCAAAAAGAAAATTAGTAATAAAAGTTGGCCGATAATTACAGAATTTTAACACAAAATCTGACAGAATTTTGTAGTCAGTGTTTTTGTCTCTCAGTGACTCTACAGTCTCATCCTAAACATTCAAACTAGTCTGCAGTCCCTTAAAGAATACAGGAATAGTTAAAAGACTACAAAATGTCATTTATGACTTTAGACCTTTAAGAATTTCTCTCCATCCATCATGAGATGCACCAGAAATTAAGTTTCTCTGAATGTTGATCAGGGAAACTTTTATATAACCCGGACTTGTTTGAAGAGATTGAAAGCAATCATTTCTCCTCGCAACCTATTGGCTATTCCAGCCAAGCATTACATTCACACAGCGAGAGGGAGAAAATGTGCAATTACTTCTACATCATCTCATCGGAGAGGAAAATTGGTGCTGCCAAAGTGTAAAGAGAAAATTCAGTCCTCATCTTGTAGAAAACTCAGCGTGAGAGTAGATGTCGCAAGAATGAGACAGACAATCAATCAAAGACCTGAAATATGAAAGAAAGAGAAGACGGAAAATCTGATTTAGGAAATGACAAAAGATATGACATGAAAGGAAAGCGGAGGCTAAATGAATGTGAGAGTGCCAGCAGGATAGAGTGGGCCAGTGTAATACTAATCTGATAACCTGTAGAGCAGATCAACAGCATTCTCCACCAGATTGCTTTCTTCCTGTTCCAGAGGATCATTCTGTGTTTTCTTTTGCACAGCTGCTGATTCGGAAGCAAATCTGCTTCGTATGTTTAGTACAACACGTGTAGAGATTTGACTGTTTTGACAAACAACTCTAAACCTACCAGAGCCTGTATATAAAAGATGGACGTAGCCACCGAGACATCATCCATTGATTTTTGGAGGTCTGAGTTACTATGTTTAAGACAGAGGGTGGAGTGCTAATCAGCTACTGCTATCGTTGTTAACTAGCTACATGTTGTAATGGTACCAGTGCAGTGTACAGATGCAGATATATGCTAATTAATGCTAACAGAATGTTCTGACCCAGGCCATTAGCTCCTCCCTGTTTGAGGTCATTCTGCTCTGCAAGCTCTGATTGGCAGTGGGCTGAACACTGGTGACATTTTTAAATTACGACCTGACCTGACTGCTTCCTTACAATTCCTACTGAAGGTTTATTTGTCATAAAGAGTGTTCCAGTATAGGTCAGATATTTGGGATTTCCACATTCCAAGTCAGAATTGTTATCTGGAATTCCAACTCAGATATGTGTCATAGCCTCCAGCCCCGCCCCAACTTAGTAAGCTGAGGTGGCACCTTTGAATGCAAAAAATAAGAAAACTGCATAAATAAATAAATAATACAACTTTTAATCTATCTCTTGTGTATTGCCAATGCATGAATGGCTCTGCCTTCCTCAGTTCCTGGAATTGTTGTTCTACTGTGTGAAAAAATGCTTTTAAACATGGAAAAATGCAGAAATTTCGTGTAGATTTTAAATACTGTAAATATTTAAAATCTATACCAGGCGGGAAGCGGGTAAAAGGTAAAGCCTGCATTTTCTTTGGATGTTTTATGGTGTAGGTAGGCTAGTTTTATTAGTTGTTTTGGCCACGACTACCTGAGGAGAGATGAATTAACCAGTTTATTTTGAACTGCAAAATTTGCAGCACAGGTCCTTCTGTGGGAGTGGGGAGCAGGGGAGTCACGTCCATGTTGCATGCTGATTTCCCCAAGCTACAGACTAATATAATACCACAATTTCACTCAGTAAAACAGGATTCCTCAACTGCGGGTGTTGTGAGCCGTACAAATTGTCACATAATTCAATAAAATCCACCAACAACAAATACATGGCCAGGAGCTCCGGCTCAGTGACTTATATTGGCGTGAGTGAGGACTAGCAGACAACTGCCAGCTAAAGCTACTTGTGCTGCTAACTCTTTCAAGGTGTCTATGCCACTAACTCCAGTAACTCTGGATAGATCATTTCTCAAAGATTCTCCTGTCATAAAGCTTTTAAACAGGGCAAACCCAGTTTTTTCATAAACATGCTTCTTTGTGCACTAAAGATTTTAATAAACATCTTTTAGAGACGGCCTTGTGTGGCTGTTAGAGGAAACACAGTTTCTGGGACTTAGTCCTGAAAGTTGCTTCTTGATACCAACTCCAAAGCACAACAGGTTAGGGTTGCAAGTGCTGCAGTGGTTTAAAAAGTTTCATGTGGACCACAGTCTTGATATTCTAGCATGAACACAATTGCAGAGACTTTTTTTTTTGCAGACTCTTTCCAAACCTGCAAAGATAACGAGGTTCTCTGAGCACTGATTCCTGGGGAGGAGAAATTCTCCAAAACACAAATTTTCCTGTCACAGTTTTGGGGACGTTGCATTGATTTATTCAGTCATTCAGCCTGTTTGCTTGCTGTGCTCCTCGATCCACTCTCCTGCTTTGTCAGGCCTGCCACTATTCATTTGCTGTCTCAGTGCTTTGTGCCGTAGCTCTCCGGCGTTCTGTTTACCTTGCCTATTTTGACTCTGGATCCTGCCTCAGCCTGTTCCCACTGTACCTTGAACCTTCTTCAAACTCTGGTTCACAAAACCCAAACTTGCATTGGTCCCCTAGCAACAAGCTAACTCTTGCAGGGTTTTTAAAGGTGCATTGTGTAATGTTGTTTGTTTGTCACAAGTCTAACGGTTTCTGATGCTGGCAGCAGCTTAGCAAATGAAGATGTAGCTGAGCCCCTTGAATGAATTTGTTTCGTGCCATTTATGAATCAATCATTTAAAAGACCTGTAGCAAGACAATGACAAAGCTGGCTGTCAGTCTGTCTCACCATCTGTTCTTTGCCTGTCTTGACTGCCCCTAATTGAATTCACTTCAGATATGCGAGGCGCGTTTCTGAGGCCCAGAGTAAATGCACTGGCAGATGCCAAGGGCGTCTGGAGGAGCAGTTTCTGTGTTTCAACTAAAGGTTTTCCTCTGTTTACAGCATTCCCTCAAGAGTGACTGCTGCCTGTGCCAATCTGTGCACTGGAGGGGATGGGGGTCTTCATGAGGCCATTCACTGACAGTGATGCATTGCTAAGCTGCCTACTCTTAAATGTAATCATTGCAACTATATCCCACCTTTACACTAACCTGAAATCTAATTCTGAGTCGAAGCCTGAAACCAGGTCTTAATTCTCAAGCAGGACTTTGGAAACATGTGATAAATAAGAGAATAGTTCAACAAGTTTAAACAGTCACAACATTTCACACAATCTGCCCTCTGTGAACCACAACACGTTTCAGACATGCAAACTGGCATCTATTCAAAGCAATACTTTAATGCAGGGGCATTAACTGTCACAGTCCTTGTCCTCCTGGTTCTCCTGCCAGTTTCTCTCTCTCCATCTGTGTGTGTGGTTACTGTGCCCTACCTTTCAGAGGCGGGATCCTCTTAGTCCCCGCCCTCCGGCCTGGCCCACCTGCTCCTCATCTGGTGAGCAGTCAGCTCCCTTTAAATACTGAGGACGTTCCTTCTGTTGGTGCTTGAGAAACCAGTCGTGGTGGAGGCTGTAAGTCTGTTTACCTGTGTCTGTGGGTTCTTTTCACGCCACCCTCTTTTCTGTCCAGGAGCCTGTTTCCCTCGTGAGCGATTCATTTGTGCAGCGGGAGAGAGAAGTCTGAAGATTGAGCCTACTCTACCAGACCACCTGTTTGGATTATTGAACATAGAAACTGTGGATTTTTCCCTTTTTGAAAAACATATTTCTGCTCGTCACTGTAAATAAATTCTTCTGAACTGGCATTCACTCCTGAGTCTTGCGTTTGAGTCCTGCCTGTTCTCTGAGTATGACAATCACTTAGAGAAAATTAGAAATTTTATATTAAAAATCTAATATAATAAAAAACATAAAATAGAATAATTGAATTAAAACTTTTGACTGTGGTTAACTGTCATTGGGGGAATTAAAAATAGCAATGAAAATTGAAAGTGGATTAAATGTATTACATTCAGTCAGTCGAGTGATTTCTCATTGATAATTTGAAAGTCCTGCTGGTCTCTCCAAAAGTTGATTCTGTTCATCTGGACGTAGCTTTTTCAGTGGGAGTTTCAGTTTCTTCCACTGAAAACGCTACGTCCAGACTAGAGATGGCACGATACCACTTTTTTATGTCCGATACCGATACCGATATCATAAATTTGGATATCTGCCGATACCGATATGAATCCGATATAGTGTTTTTTAATCAACAAAACTGTTTTTTAAATATCTTGCTGCATTTTGTATAAGTTCATACTCAAGTTTAAAACAACAACTACACTAAAGCTATTCTGTTATACCTGTATGCAAAAAAAAATATTTCATAGTTCAGCAATACTGATCAATCTAATAAACTTAAACCTACACCATCCTCCCTATTCTGGTATTTTAAAGAGTACTTAGCATAAATATTAAGCAACCTAACTAATAGGGTTCCAACTCCCAGCAACAACAAAAATAAATAAATAAAAAATAGGGAACCACCCCTCACGCTCCACCTCATGATGCTTAATCGACGTAATCAACCTTAATTTGATGCAGTGTGAAAAAAAATGCACAGAAATCAATTATTTTTCAAGAAATATTAAATAGATTCAACATCTTTCTTCAACAAAATTGCAGACTGCACAGATGGTACCTTCCCAAAGGAAAAAGTACTATAGCTTACTAGGGTATATTAGACTTAATAGTCACTATATACAGTAATTGACTTCTATTCATTTTACATCAAATTAAAACTTTGGGTGTCAGATAATTATTTATTAAAAGCTAGACATTTTAAATGAGAATAAGAAAGAAAAGTATGTCTTTGTGCCCCCTTTTCCCTGTTAATGCCCTATCGGCCCCCCTGGCTAAACTTTGCTAGATCCGCCCCTGCACAGTTACCAGCGTCAGCTACGTAGAAAAAGATCCTCGAGTAGAAAGTAATATAAATAAATTCTAACAACAGCTGATCAAGCTTAAACGTGCTGCTGTTGTTCAGCCGCTGGTTTCCTCTTTCTGGTGCAAAGTGGGCCAAAAGCAAACTAGAGACACGGACTCGCGACAGAAAAGCCGATCAGCTGATCGTTAAGCAGTTTCATGATTGAAGTAGCAGCAAGAAGAGGCAGTCGCTCTGCTTGTTAAGCTTAACGCAGGAATGCTTTACAAACATTCAGAGATGGACTTACACACTTGCTTTACTTCTCTCGGGGATAACTTTGTCGGAGATGAAATGCCGGGTTGCTAGCGAAGCTCCAAATGCTATCCAGACCACCGACAGGTCCCGCATGCCACAGCCGCTCTATCACGTGATGCATACTGCTCCGACGTGCTAACGTTCTGAGGTGAGTTACGGCGTGTTGCAAGTTTTGTGAGGTGCTTTCGTGATATTTAATGGATCGGATTACATTTTTTATTTTTCTCCGATATCCGATCCAGTAATTTAGGTCAGTATCGGACCGATACCGATACGTAATATCGGATCGGTCCATCTCTAGTCCAGACACAGGGCTGGACTGGGACAGAAAATGGGCCCGGGCATTTTGACTAGAGACCGGTCCACCAGGTATTATAGGAAAAGCCATAAAGCCTTTGAATGAAAACGAACGCTGCTGTAACAGTGATGTAGACTGAATGAGAGAAGTAATATTAATATTTTCTCTGAATACGAGACAATTCCGTTTTTTACGAGACGGTTGGCAGCTACTAACTAACCTTATGAATAAAATAAAGTTCACTATCAGCAACATCATAGCACCCACCCAGCTGTATAGAAACTCCGTCATGCTAGCTCACGCAGTACGAGTTATTGTAACTGACTGTAAAAAGTCAGCATAATGAAAATAAACTCCACCTAAACTTGGTTTATATCTGACCCAGATAGACTGCAGGTCATAACTTCTGACCTGAAGTTCAGTTCACCTGACACTCGGACCGGCGGCCGCCTCGGGTCTCTCCTCCTCGTGTCTCTCCTCCTCCTGCCTCCCATTTCCCTCATCCACTTGCTGGCCTCTGTGGAAGCTCCACCATAGCCACCGCCAGTGCTATTTTTACACATCTGCCAGCACCTCGCCAATCCACCACCTCTCATTGTTTATACCGTTACTAAAAAACCCCAAAAAACATCGGCCTATAAAAACGAAAAATCACCATCGGGCATACCGGCCAGTCCAGCTATGTCCAGATGGACAGAATCAACTTTTGGAGATTTACTTACATGGATGATTGAGCATGCATCAAGACGTTTTAACCCTGCTGGTCTGTTTTAATAAAACAGACATGGTCAGAGCCGCCATCCCCTCTCCATCACTGTCATCGCTATCCTTGATAATGTACAAAACAGGCCAAATTTTCCACACTTGATCTTCTCTACAACATGTTGGCTAACAACACATTCTCATCCCAACACGTAACATACAGACGCTACCCACATAACACAATTGGCATGGGCCGGATCTGGCCCACACAATGTGCTTATACATGGCCCTCATACCAAAGAATGATGGCCCTTTCATGGCCCAGATCAGGTTTGCCAGAGGAGGCCCACACATGGGCCAGCACAAGGCCAGTTGCAGACACACTGATGGTCCTGTGCTGGCCCATGTGTGGATTACCTCTGGCAAACCAGATCTGGGCCACGAAAGGGCCATCATTCTTTGCGGTACGTGGGCCATGTGTAAGTTGTGTGCAGACACACTGCTGGCCCTGTGCTGGCCCAGAACAGTTTCAGCTCTGGCCCCAGATGTCAGCCAGTGTACCTCAATCAAGCCATGTAATAACAACATGTGCTGGAACATAATAGTGCAAAAGTAACATAATGAAACTCTGTTCAGGCAGTGACTGGACTGATTCTTATATAGTGTTTTTCTACTCTCCCAGATTACTCAAAGTGCTCTATACAACATGCCACATTCAATCAATGACACACTTTCTCTAAGCTGACTGCTTCCTAACTATATTCATACACATTCACACTCTTGACATGCAGACTAGAGCAGCCAGGGATCGAACCACTAACCTTCTGATCAGTAGGTGATCTGCTCTACCTCCTGCGCTACAGCCACCCAGTGGTAACAATGAGTAAACCGTCACTAGGTTTTGGATAAAGTGTACACTCATAAACCTGTCAAACCTGCATTTGAAACGTTGGCTACCATAGCAGTATAGTATTGCAACATGGCATTTGGGTCTACTAACTGAAATAAGATCATAAACAGTGCCATCATTGCCAGACCTGGCCTACATCTGGTTGACATAGACTCTGCCATGACACCAGTCAGTCAGAAGTGCCAGCTTGATGCCGGACCCAAACCAGACCTGTTTTCTATGAGCCTGGGCCACATAAACCAAACCACAATCAGGCCAGATGTGGCAGAACACAATCTATGCCAGGCCTGGCCCATATCTGGATGACATACCACTTACAATGCCAGAAGTCAGCCAGCAGTGCCGGCTTGACACCAGATCCGGGCCAGACCTGTCTGCTATGTGGGTACGTGACAAATTGTCAGTATGTTACGTGTTAGGAATGAGAATGCTCTTAAGGTGGTTAGCAAGAGGAAACTCTTCTGCTACAACTAGCTTTACTTGCTAGTCTAGCTGTGTTTCCACACAAGGAGCAGATTCTAAGCAGAGCCAGTGTTCGCTATTAAAGACCTGAGGTCATAATGAGCACGCGCAAACCACCAGAAAAAGGTTGCTAGCCTCTCGGCATATCCAGCTCAAGTCATTGAACTATCACAACTTCCAAAAGCCAACAGGAACTGATTTGTCTGTTTGACTCAACTGAAAAACTTAGTTGCCAACACAGCGACACACAACAGATCAGAAAACAGCAATCGGATGATCCCTGATGACAAAGCACGGTGAAAGAAGAAGAAACCCGGCACAGGCAGGAGCAGCGATGCAACCATGTGGTGGATGAAGGAAAAAGAGGGGAGCACTAAATAAAATTTGTGATAACATATTGTAAAAACTCAATTAGCTGAAGAGATGTGGTCCTCTAATGACCTCATGTGAGTAAAAGTGTTTACTGGTTAATAAATCTTTTTTATGTTCCTTCAGTGTGCCTTTGCCTCCTGCTGCTGCCTTTATTAAGCCATACATTTGTCTTTTCAAATCAGTAGTAAAATCTGACCAAAAATAGCTCCCTGTCTAAACAAACAGCGTTGTCAATTACGCCGAATGAGATACCCGAGCACAGCGTGACATGGTGTCGTTTCCCGAACTCTACATTATACAAACTACATCAAAGATTTCAGGATTCTGGAGACGGATCGAGGGAGTCAGAGAGGGTTACTTTATTGTCTGATAGGGAACATATTGACTCCTCCATTCTTGCACTGCAGGTCCTGAAATCTACTAAATCACACACACGCGCGCACACACACACACAAAATAAAACTCGAAGGTCACAGATTTGATAGACTGGGTCCTTTGGTGCTGAGGCCCAGTGGTAAATCTTGACATTGTGTGTGATTAAGTGGGAGCATATGAGGGCTGTGCTCATGCACATGGGATCATAAGCTGCTGGTTCTGTAATTAAAAGACCTCTTTTTAATTATTAGGAGATAAAAGGGGAGTGTCTGACTACTAAATCAATACACGTATATATCTGATTTACACATTAATCTACTTTAAGATACAAGTGGCACATTTTGAGCAATGCTTGTGTATTTAAATGGTCCAGGATGAGCACAGTGCATGTTTTAGTCCTAATTACATTTGATCAATTTGAAGTTTTTTCCACTTTTTTCCTGCCACAAATCGGCTAACCTATGAGTTATTACATTAGGATGTCGGGCAAAACCTTAAATCTCTAATTAGCCTCGTGTTACTTTCAGCTGCTCCCTTATTCACAGGCCACAGCAGGTAGCTGCGGGGTGTGATTGGGCATATTGTTTTACTCTGGATGTCTTCACTGAGGGGATTTGTGCCTTCTCCTGGGAACTGAACTGGAGATCATTCACTGGTTAGACAAATGGCAAATATGTAAAGCCCTATACTTAGCCTTGTGGCTCGTGTAAGTCACTTACACATGTAACCAACTCCTCTCTGCATGGTGCTAATTATGCAGCTCAGACACTTCATTCCCTTCATGCAGCTGAATCTGTATGCACCAATTTGTGCTGTTTCTGCATCAATTTATATTCAAATAATTTTTTATGTAGAGAAAAAATTAAAATTTGGCACCGGATACTCAGCATAGAGCCCACTGGAATAAAATGCAAGCATGACTGTCTCACTTCTGTGTCACAGATAAATAATTATTCCCATCTTATTTGGTTAAATCTGCTACACACTATTATAGCTGGAATGTCAGCCATGGTTACAATTCCCAGTATTTTACAAACTCTTTGCAGCTAAAGGTCTCGTCTAGTTTGGCTGAAGTAGAACTTGTTTATTTCACACAAACACAATCCTTGCTATTCTGTCTTGTAGTCGAGTGGATCCTGCAGTCTTTCAACAACATGTCATGTAAATATCTGGGAACTGGGGAGAGCAGCCGCTGGACTTTTGGGAAGGTGATGTCATGTCTTGTCTGAAAGAGAACTCTAGCTGCTCAACAGACCGGTGTCTTTGACTAATTTGTATGTCATCTGATTGTTGGGTTTTCTAATATAAGAGGAGTAATATAAAGTGCTTTGAGGAGACCTCTCTGAGATGCTTTTTTTTTTAAATACTCAGTCATGTTCTTGACTTGCTTCCAATTAACCTGAAATGTCCCTCCAGCTGTTTTTTGTTGTTGTTGTTGTTGTTGTTGTTGTATCACTTACTTCTCTGGGCTTTTGTTGCCTCCATCCCACCTTTTTTAAGAACATGTTGCTGCTATCAAATTCACAATGAGCAAATATTTTTGATGAAATCCTAAAACATTTCCGTTTAAACATTTGATATGTTTTCTGTGTTTTCTATGCTGAATGAAACTGTTTTTATGAGCTCTTAAAATAACTGCATCCTGCTTCATCTTAAACAGCATCCCAGCGTTTTTGGAATCGGTCCAAGTGTTGCATGTGTTGAGTTCGTGGTCGTTAACAGCATAACCTCAGTAACAGCAGCTAAACGGCAAGAAAAGGAGATGAACACAAAATCTTTTTCCAAAAAAGACAAAGAGTTTATGAATGCTATGTAGCTGAAAAGATATGCCATAGACAAAGAAAACAAACAAATAAAAAACAGACTTCTGTCATTTCTCATCTAGCAAACTGTCTTTGACCAGTTCTACCAATTCAATTCAATTCAATTCAATTTTATTTATATAGCGCCAAATCACAACAAAAGTCGCCTCAAGGCGCTTCATAGATACAGAGAAAAACCCAACAATCATATGACCCCCTATGAGCAAGCACTTTGGCGACAGTGGGAAGGAAAAACTCCCTTTTAACAGGAAGAAACCTCCAGGCAGAACCAGGCTCAGGGAGGGGCGGGGCCATCTGCTGCGACTCGGTTGGGGTGAGAGAAGGAAGACAGGATAAAGACATGCAGGTGTAAGTACTGAAACAGTCTTCTTGGATCTCTAATTCACCGCACATGAGAGATGCTTGAAGAAGAACCCAATTGGTAAATTTGCCTAATTATTTTCTTTAAAAAAAACAAATCATGAGAAACTACTACCAGCCCTCGTCCTACTACCTTTTTGTACTGCCGGGTAGTTAGATGCATGTACAGCTTGATGAAGAAGTTGTGTTCAAACACTCTACATCATTATAAGTCATGTACATTTGCAGTATGGAAAACATTTCACATAACAGTCAATGCAACTTTAGTTAATACTGCAAAAAGGAAATGTCTCGCACTCGTCCCACTTCAGCTTATTTTCAGACTTTCCAATGTTGCAATTTTACCACGAACTCCTAAAATGTGTTAACCACTAAAAAGGAAACAAGCTGAAAGAAACATGTGAAATAAGTCTCACTGAACTGGCATCAGCAGAGTGTCAGCAGCGTGTCCTTTTCACTGTAAGTGCAAACAACAGCCAGCAGATTAAAGCAGGTCTGCAGGGGGCAGACAGGCTGTCATGCCCATTCTGACATCAGCTGTCCCAGTACAATCAGCTCTTTGGGCCACAAACACTGTACATGCTGTGACAGCAGACGTTTTTCAAGTTGTACAAGAGCAGAGACACTGCAGGGGTCAGTGTTCTGAAGCACAGGAGGAGTTCCTTTGATTGGTACAAAGAGCCAGAGCTCGACAGGAAACATGGAGTTAAACTTGTTTCTATAACCAGACTATAAAGACTAAAATAGGTTCATACGTCCATGATCTATTCAGAGATTTCATGGCTTTGTCAAGGTTTGACGTTATAAAAAGTGTTATAAAACGAAGCTGTTGGCAGTATCACAGTTATAACTCTCCTGAGCAGGTAAATGCTTTATAGATGAAGTCTCCTGTGGTGTTACAAGGTCACTAACATACATAACATCACTCTGGGTTCTTGGCTAGCTTAGCATTAGCATGCTGTCAGTGCAGGTGCTTGTAGAGAGCCACAGATGCGTCAGCAGCTTAATGCAGTCGTGAATGCAATTTACATCGTGCACTTGATCTTTTGTGCAATAAAGATCAAAGTTGCTGCAGACTGTGCCACTCTTTTCCTCTAAAGAATCAGTCAGTCCTCCAACAATGTGCAACTGAAATGTACAAGCACGATCGATTAGCAAGAAGCCTACAGGGACTCCCATCCCTAGTCAGTAGTAATAAACTGTGTGTTAACATTCAAAACTCCACCTATCAGAGTACTCTCTGAACCAGCAACACTCATGCCAACATCCAAGTCTTCTTCCATAATTATTCAAACAGGCAGTTACTCTTTCACACAGGGACCTGGTCTGAAACGAAACCATCTACAAGATGCTTTTATTCTGTGAAAACACAGGAAGTTCAGACAGTTAGATTTTAAGTTTACACTCAAACAATATGTCTCCTAAACCATGTAAATAAATTCTTCCATATTTAAAGTTAGAGCCATCGTGACTACAGCCTCCAAAACCAAATATTCCGCCTCCTCCGTCTGAAGCAAATCTGTAGAAAAAAGAAGCCGCTGACATTTTTAAACTAACAGACAGGTTCAGAGTGTAACGTGTTGCTGCACTTCTTAATAACAATGAATAGTTTGACTCTATGAGTGCATCCAGAACCAAATGTCAAGACTGAACTCATAACGCAAAAGTACAAGAATGTACTGAAAGCACTTTGCAGTAAAACTCGACTTTACGAACCATTTTTAAAATGAAGCCTTTCAAACTATGAAGTAGTTACTCAACCAAAAACAGGAGCACGCATCTGTGACCTGCGACTGTAAATGTAACGCCGTGGAGGAAAAGAGCCCACCCACGATCTGTGAGGAGTTTCACTTTTACCACCAGCGCTAACAGGAAGCTGTCACTAAATGCATACATGTGCTTGTGTCAGAACTGAATGCTCAGCTCCAACACATCGTACAATATAATATAATTTATTTTTTTTTAATCACAGAACTGAGAGAATCCCAGTTCGTGTGGCTGTTGTACTGGGATTCCTTCCACTGGTTTGATGCTGCAGCAATTCTCACACAGTTTGACCATCATGTACTGGATATGTAGTTTTTTTCATTTACTGGTATTAAAGAGAAGCGTTAATGTCTACGTCTTATAAGAAGCACTACTGACTGCTCACACATTTCCACATGTTGCACAGCAACTTCATCTCACAGATAGCTCACATCGTTCCTGATAAAGTATCCAGTAAACAGACATCCTGCAGGTCAGCTGTTATACTCTGAACTGAAGCAACGTATCAGCATGAACCAGTTTAAAAAGCTGTTCAAAAATTTTTGCAAAGTACAGGGAGGGCTCTGATTGGGTGTTCTCAGCCACTATTTTCACAATACTGATGTGCATATATGTGTGTGTGGGTGCATATGTAGGTTTATAGATCTGTAATCTGTATATCTTTTGACGTGTTACTGGGGTTATAAAACCTACATGTAACAAATCGTAATGAAGAATTGATGATGGAAGAACAAGTGTCGACTATCAGTTACTGAATAGAGGCGAGGGGGTGGGATTAAATAAGCTTGTGCTTCTTCCGACTCTTTTTGACCATGTAAGTGGTTCATAATTATTAATGCTTTGTTTTCCTTTTCTTGTGTTTTCTCTGTTTGTCTCTTTTTCTCTGTTGTTGTTATTCTGTTTTAACACCTTCAAAATAAAGATTCAATACAATAAAAATTCGGGTTTACATGGTGAAACGCTTTGCAACCTTTCTCTGGATGACTCCTGCGCTCCATCTAAGCCCGCAGATTTATCCACACACACTTCTAGCAAAACAGTTCAGCCTTATATCAAAAACATATCGATTCTTTGTCAGCTGTGTGTCCTCGAGCAGAATCATCAAACCATTTCAGGGAAGCATTTGCACTGTGTTATTTTGGCTAGTAGGTTTCTCGCTCCCTGATTGGCTCTGCTCATCGCAGATTGTTCGTCTCTACTGAAATAAACTGGCTGCATCTTTGAGTATAAATCAGTTCATTGTTGGCAGATCACCTGCAGAACTTTCTGGCCCCGTCAGTGCATCCTTACAACTGGTGCCTGACACTAATCATCATGTTCAAAGTGCACAGACGTCTGTCTGATGATCTGTTGTTTCTCTGGTCCTCTTCTCTGGCGTTGTGGCACAGAGAGCTCGACACTGCAGTTTAAGAAAAGAAGAAGTAATGAAATACACTTAAAAAAAATAATGAGTGTGCCCAAAACAACTGGGAAACCCCGTTTTGTTTTTTTAATTGTTTGAATCTCAGGAAACTAGCTTGTTTAAACCACTCACTTTGAGTCAGTTTATCCAAGTGCTGCACAGACGTTTGGAAATTTTCTCTCTGTCTCTTTGTGTGTTAAAATGCAGTGAGTTAAACCCCCTGTTTTACGGCACTCAGAGGCTTTTAGTTCTTTCTTCCGTGGAGAGTGACAGCAGAGGAAGGAAAGGAGTGGAAAAGTGAGTGATGGTTAAAGACACGCAACAAAAGATCTCCTGCTGAACCCAGACTTCGCTGCTGATTGTTCACAAATGCCGATGATCGTACAGGAAAATGAAAATGAGGAAGGAGGTAACATCAGGCAACGATTCCAAAGTCAAACAGGGAGCACTTACTTCAGAATACGCTGGTTGGATTCCAGCTCCGGTGGATCTGCAGGCCCGACTGTCCCAACTCAGCCCTTACGTTTCAGAAGTGTCCGAGGAGCAGCTCTGGTCCAGGCTGCCAAAGCAGTGTAAAGTTTAAAGCTGGACACAGTTTAAAAGATGACACCTGAAATGAGTGACTGAGCCCAGAAACTCAGCATGAGTGTTTACAGAGGTCCCAGCAGCAAATTTCAAAATAAAAGACCTTCTGCAGACTAAACGCTTCACAAATGATTTTGTGCGATGCAACATCACAGACACCCAGGAAATTTCCAGAGTTACAAGTAAAATAGAGAAAATAACTACAGTTACAGTTAAAACAGAATAAATACAAAATGGAGCAGCGGCGTGTTTACAGCACAGACACTGGGAAATGCTACACGAGGCCAATTAGCTGACTGGGAAAAGCTGGTACAGAAAAATGGTGAGAAGAACTCAAATCAACAAGGCTGTAAAGAACCAATGATTAATAAAAGAAAAATGGAAATGAGCTGGTGATGTCTAAACTGTTTTACATAATGTGATGTTAAAAAGCAGTGTACAGTAGACTAAAGTGTGAATCACAGGAAATGCAGTTTGTACCAATAAGAGAAAAACAGACTGAAGTTGACTGAGTGTTGAGCCCATCAACACATCTCCTCACGTGAGCTAAAAAATGATTTTTTTGGTAAATAAAATAGAAAACCAGCTTTTCCCAGATCCTGCAGTGAGATATGAAAGTCTGCTTCTCAGCACAGGTATTACAAAGCAGCAAGTGGAGCAGGCTGATTGATGATTAAGTAACGGCTGCCTTCGACATTTCCAGTTCAAAAGCAGAGGTAGGATCCTCTCCATGAGCAGATTCTGTGAAATTGCACTTAAATATTGGCGTGGTGATAAATTTCCTGCAGGGTGAGATTTTTCTATTCACATCACGGGAAAATTAACATCAGATATGACAGCATCGTCTGCTCTCCGTGTCAATAATCTGACATTTGAGGTGACATTAGCAGCACGTTATAGAGCATCACCTGCCTGATGTGTCAGGTCCTCAACATGACATATTTAACCCAAGTAGTCATCTTGGAAGGTTATTAATAAAACACATTAATGGTCTCATTAGCAGAGATTTCCATGTCAGCGTGCTCATACAATATTACATATTAGTCACAGAAGACTCATGCACCATCAGTCCGATAAAGAACACCCTTGAATTTATTTCATCATTTTCCTGAAAAGAAAAAAAAACCATAATGAGGTAATTTAAAAAATGTTATCAAAAATTAACAGATTTCATGATTCATGATAAACATGGACGTCAATAAAAGCTCTCAGCAAAACTTAGTCAGCTGCACAGGAGATCAACTGAAGGCTGGAAGCATATTATATCAAATATCGGATTTTAAAGAACAAAATATGCATGTAAAGATAACCATAAACCACACCCATAATTTATTTATATAGCACTTTAAAAACAACACATGGCCGACCAAAGTGCTGTGCAGCAGAAATATACGAAATACAATAAGAATAATAAATACAGTAAATAAATAACAATGAAACTTTTTAACCTGGATTTAAAGAGCACCACTGATGTCGACTGTCTAATGTGTCTAATGTGTCTAATGTGAAGAGGAAGATCGTTCCAAAGCTTCGAGGTCACAATAGAGAACGTCTCTAAGTTTCAGTCATGATTTAGTGACTGAGCTGACCGGAGTGAACGAGGGGGGATGTAATGCTTAAAAACCAGTAAAAGGATTTTAAAATAGATCCTAGATTCAATTGGAAGCCAGTGTAAGGAGGCCAGAACCAGAGTAACACGATCACGATTTCTTTTACCAGTTAAAAACTGTGCCGCAGCATTTTGCTCCAGTTGCACAGAGTGCCCTGGGCAGCCCTGTTAAAAAGGAGATGCAGCAATCCAAACGTGAGGTTATAAAAGCATGGATGGCATCTGGAAAGAAAAGGCTTGACCTTTGACAGACGCGTGAGGTGATAGAATGAAGGTTTCACCACCGCATTTACGTGCAGTGTCGAGTTTTACCCCAAGATTAGTAACCGAGCTCTTCAGGTGAGGAGTTAGAGCAGTAAAGTCAACATCTGGAGTAACAGAGGAATGACTGGGACTGTACGTTCATTAAAATGTAAAACATTTACAACAATCCAAGATAAGATAACTGCAACTATTAAAATGGTTTTCAAGCAACTTTCAGTACAAGAACAGGACGGTTAATACTACAGACACCAATGGAAATCACCTGCTGACACACCTGCATCTATTTAGAATATTGAACAAAAACACAATGAAGCATAATTACAGGAGTTTGTTAAAACAGGCAAACGGATAATGCAGGAAATTTCAGAAGTAAAGATACAGAGGATTAAAAACAGATGTGATATGAGGTCAATAACTTCAGTTATTGACCTCATATCACATCCATTCTTGTCCATTCTTGTCCACAGTCTTGTTACCTCCCGTATTGACTGCTGCAATTCTCTTCTGCATGGTCTCCCCCAAAAATCCCTCCATAAGCTTCAACTGGTTCAGAACTCTGCTGCTCGTATTATCACCAGAACCCCTCCTACCAGCACATCACCTGTTCTTCAGGAACTTCACTGGCTCCCTGTGAAATTCCGGATAATTTTCAAACTTCTTCTGCTCACTTTCAAGGCCATTCATAACCTCGCTCCTCCTTGCCTTTCTGACCTGTTAACCACCACCTGTTCTGCCCGTTCACTTCGTTCTTCTTCTTCTATCCAGCTTGCTGTACCTTCCTTCCGCCTCACCACCATGGGAAGCAGAGCTTTCAGCTGCTCTGCCCCCAGAAATAAGAAGCACTGGTTCTCTCCCCCAGTTTAAATCCCAACTCAAAACTCATCTGTTCAAATCTGCATATTCACTGTGAATCCACTGTTTGTTCATTTTATCTTGTGCTTTTGTTTTATTGTTCTTATTCTGCCATTGTTTTATTAAGTGTTTTATCCTATTGTAAAGTGTCCTTGGGTGACTTGAAAGGCGCTCATAAATAAAATTTATTATTATTATTATTATTAAGTCCTGAATATGGATTTTGTAGTGTTACTTAGTTTTGATTAAAATATTGAATAAAATGAGCAAAAGGGAATGAAAGTAGGTACAACAAATAAAGAGTCCTACGTCTGTACCGTTGTGTATTTAGTGCTTCATTTTCATTCATTATATTTGTTGTGTATGGTGACTTTATTAAAAAGCATATAAAAAGCTACAATTACTTCTGGATACAATCAAATTTTTTTGACTCCACTGATACAACGATTGTAACAAAAGGATGAAAAAGTTGTTTTAGGGAGCTTCAGATAAGACCCTGCATGTGGTAAAGTTACACCAACATTCATTTAGTTATAGCTGTAGACAGTGTTGATGTGCGACACACATACCCAGTCTTAAAGTGTGTATTAGCATCATGGCCTTCACGCTGTCAGTCTCAGGCTGAAGAACCTGACTGCTAACAGTCTCAGTGTCATTTGCTTTTATTGTCATCCAGAAGTGATCAGCAGGCCTCTGTGATCTGTACAGCTGTGTCTCTGAGCAACTGCTGAACATGGAGCTGCTTTCCTGAATTACGCAGCGCAGAGAAAGCCTGTGCACAGACGTTCACAGCAGCATGACTCAGTCCACCGCTTTGGTCCACACTAAAATATCTCAACACCCACCGGATGGATATCATGAAGTTTAGTGCGTCAACTGTTGCCAGATGATCTACTTTGATCACCGCCTCGGTAACCGCAGCCTCACATTTCTGGTAGCGGGACTGTCCCCGTCTCACGGTCCCTGCATTTTGTCCTTGTTCCCTTTTAACGATTCTCTTTCACTTCATGGTTTCACACTCGTACCTTGCTGTTGTTGTATCCTAATACAGAGGTTTGGTTTTTCATTAATGACTCGTTCTGTGTTTGTACACGCATTCTTATTTTCAAAGCTGAACTTGGACATTAGCGTGTGTGGATCGCCTCGCTGTCACTGTGTGGGCTTTAGCACGCTGATGTCAGGATTTACCTTGAAGCCTCACTGTGCTTTGCTGCATTGCTTCTTGTTTTGTTTTCACTCTTTGGCTGAGTTTTGGCAGCATTTATATTTGTAACTCTGCCAGCTGGGCGCCTGCAGCCTTCCAGCCAAGGTTTGTGCATTCTTATCATCCAGTATCGACCCATCCTTCTATACTTCCAGGGCATGCAGCTTGGGCAACATTCACAGTATGAAGGTAAAATTTTGCATGCCTTCATAAATACACTAAAGTTATTCGGGGGCTGGTTCGTCAGCAGCTAGTGCTTTTGTCTAACGGCTCAACAGATGATGTCAGAAAGCAGACTTATTATTTTTCTCATTTCCCTCTTTGTTGCTGCCACTCACCTTTTCTGTGTTTGTACACGAGTCAGCAAATGTTAACAAACTTAAGAAATGAAAAAATAATCAAAAAATGAAAGTTATGGTACTGAGCAGACATGCTGCAGCAGCAAACACCACGAGTCAGAGTCGGGAAGGATCCGTGTGATATAACGTCGACCCAGTGGCTACTTAAACTAGCCTCTGGCCTTTTTTCACAGATAGCAGAGATGCAACACTCGCACAAGTTAAATATTTCAGATTAAATCCATAAGAATTTCTTTGTGGTCGTCTCCTGAGCTGAATGCACAGCACATCCTCCTCAGAGCCTCAAACTCAAACACTGTTCAGACTGATTACTGGATACAAAGTGACAAATTTAACTTTTTAATTTCAAAAAATATACTTTCATATATTTTTTGTTCATTACATTTAAAGTTTTTTTTTATAATAAAAGCTTAAAAGGCTCATTAAATTAAAATTCCAGTATCTGAAAATATTAGACTGTTTCACTTCTAGTTTGAGTAAATTACTATCCAAGCACTGTAATTTCTGTTGATCTCCGAGTCTAGTTGAGCAAACGCAACCACAGCTGTCCAGATGCTGATCGCTGACACTCTGCACATAGAGGATAAACCGCAGAAGCTCATTAGCTGGCTGCTCGCCGAGTGCCGTACTGAAGCGTGTTTATGGAAAGTTGACAGGAAGGGAAAAGTGTGGTAGGAAAAGGTGCACAAGCACCAGCAATGACTGCAGCTTTCAGAAGTTGAGTCAGGGATTTGGGAGAGCTTCACGAGGAGTGGAATGATGCTGGTGTCGGAGTATCTTCAGGAATCTTTCTAGTGTAAAGAAACTCCTGAAGCAGAGGCAGTGTGAGAAGGTTTTTTTCTGAGCTACAGAGGAAAAGAACTGGGCAGGTGAAAAGTTTTCTTTCAAATTAAAGTACTCTTTGCATCAAACAAGGGTCCTTAAGTCTGGGCAGGACTGGAGTGGCAAAGAATCCAAGGTGGTTGACGTCCAGTGTGAGATGTCTGAGGTCATGTGATGATTTTATGGTTCCACGTTTCTGCTGTTGTCTCTGTTGGCGGTGGTGGTCGGTCCAGCGTGTTTCTCAGTTTCAACCATCCACCAAGAAATCGCTTCATGCTTCCACCTGCTGACTTGCTTAATGAAGATGCAGAACTTAGCACCTGCCTACATTATCAAACTT